>NW_023458558.1:79394413-79413007 GCF_013731165.1 Rhagoletis pomonella | reverse complement strand
AAATTGTTAGTAATTTTCATTAGAGTTTGAATAACTCCTTTCACTAAATGGCTTTTAGTAACTTTAACGAGACCTTAACTTATTTTATTTTATTCTATTCATTTTAGTGCAGTTTTGACAAAATTTTCTTGCTAAAAAATCTTTTGTTACACTACTTTATTTTATTCCTTTGATTGTACATGTTAAATAAAAGCTTCTTTTTAAAAAATATTTTTTTTACATTATTTTATTTATGTATATATTTGTCTATCTATCTCGATTCGTTTTGCCTGTTACAAACAACCGTTATGTGAACAAATTTATAATACCCTTGTGTACAAATGCGCTCGGGTATAAAAATACTTGACATCCGCATTCGGATCCGCATCCGCGGATGTTAGCGTTTAAACATCCGCGTTCGCATTCGCATCCGCGGAAACATCCGCGTTCCACATTCGCAACATCCCTGGAAATTACCGTACCATAAAAGGAAACGCACGACATAAACTATAATGTGAAGGAAGTGCAGTTTTTCTTGCAGAAATTCAGTACAAAAGGCATACTAAATAATAAAAAAAAACCGAATGTTAAAGTTACTCACTGTACGTATAAACGGGACAAGAAAAGGCTGAGCTATTCATTTTCAAACCCATCGCTTTCAAAAAACTCATACTAATTTTTGGAATACCGCATTACCATAAAAGAAGCACAAAAGGGTTTGCTTATTTGCCAGCCCCTGGATGCCTCTGCAGTTTCTGGCAATAGCTTCGAAGACCAAAGGTAGTGATCTAAATCTCACATCTCAATCTAGCAGCCCGCATCCTCTTTCGAGCTTCCCGGGACATTTGACCCTTTCTAAAGAAAAAATTTCCGCTGAGTCCGTATATGAGGTCAAAATATAAAAAAGTAGAAACATGTTCGAGATATAGTAAATTTTGTTATTTAAAATCTGCAATAAATGCATGCACTCACTCAATAGCAATTTCCCTCATCCCTTGTCAAATTTTGATTCTAGACAAACCAGTTTCAGCGTTGTACTAGTCACTATTTATAGTCGTGTTCATAATGCTCGTTAGTTCTTTGTCAGGTGCGTCTTAGCGGATTCTATGTTTTAGTCTAACCAGTAGTTGTTCGTCTATGTGTGCATCCTGAGGTAGGTAAAAGTCACCTGCTACTTCTTGATTAATTGCGGCCTGTATTCGCAGGTGGGTAAAAGTTAGTTATTTTCTAACCCTTGGTTTCTGTAGTCTGGATCTGTGTTCCCCTGTTTATGTAAGTTGCAGGACTTCTGTCCTGTTTTGCGAATAGTAGCCTAAGTACTTAATTACTTAGGTGCTCATAACTTCTACATTTATTATTCAATTTAGATCCTGCTTGGTCTTATCTTATTACATTAAACGAGCACTTCTTGTATCTATATATATATAGGGTTCTCGGAAACGGCTCTAACGATTTTGATGAAATTTCGTACACAGATGATATTTTCGATTTTAAGGTTATCTGAATAGGCATTATCTCCGAGAAGACTCGGATAAGGTTGCCACCTATTCGAAATTAGTTACAAATTAATTAAAACATCATAATATGGGTATCAAATGGAAGGTATTTTAAAGATCCATAATTCAAAAATATTTTTAATACGGTTGCCACCTATTTTTAATTGCATTTTTATTTAATTTTTTGTTTAGAAAAAACAGGTTAAATAAGCGTGAGAAACACAGGGCCATATAAGTAATTCATTTCTTCAACACTTTCCCTGAATTAGTTATCTTAAAACTTTTAGTTGCTCATGTCTTTCATTTACATACATAGTATATATGTATCTTCATTATATACTTATATAATTTGCAAATATATTAATTCATTTCATTCATTTACATTTATAAATTTAAAAAATTTTACTTAAGGCCGAATTTATCTATAAAATATTTCAATTTTTGCGCAGTGATGCCTTTGGTTAGAATATCTGCTATCATTTCGTTAGTGGGCAGATACTTTAATTCCACAGCTTTATTTTCTATCTGTTGACGGATAAATTTTGCCTTAATATCAATGTGGTTAGTGCGTGGCGAGTAGGAGTTGTTTTTCGCTACCGAGATAGCTCTTTTATTGTCGCAATACAGAGACAAGCAGTAGTCATCGTGTGGTATAAGCTCGCCTTCCAATCTTTTCAGCCAAATGGACTCCTGGAGAGCAGCAACTAAAGACATAAACTCAGCCTCTGTTGAAAGCGCGATTGTATTTTGTCTTTTCGTCGCCCAAGCAATAGCTCCAGATTGGAATGTAAAAACGTACAGTAGTCGAACGCCTACCATCTATGTCTCCATCCCAATCAGCATCGCAGTAACCAACAACGTTATCTTGTGACTGCTTCAGGTACTTTATCCCTCGGCCGATGCTACCTTTTAGATACCTCATCACCCTCTTCACAGCCTCCTAATGTGGCTTGCCTGCATTTGTACCGTACCAGCTTAACACGTTCACGCTGTAGCATATATCGGGTCTAGTTACCTGCGCATCAAACAACAGGCATCCTATCGCCTGCATGTATGGCGTTTTAGCCATATGGTCTTTGTCAGCGTCCCCTTTTGGACACATATCGATAGAGAGTTTTTGATTATAGTCGAACGGGATTGCAGTCGGCCATCCCGAAACGAGTTAAAATGTCGCTAATGTATTGCGACTGATCAATCTTAATTGAATTCGGCGAACGTGTAATTCGAATACCCAGAGCCGTTGTAGCTTCTCCCATGTCCTTCATTGCGAACTTTCTAGTGAGACTTTCTTTCAGGGAATCTATCTGCGTCTTATCGTTAGAGAACGTCATCTACGTAGATAGCTACATATATCATGTGACCATCAGCGACTCTATAATAGACGCATTGGTCCACGTCGCTTCTCGTAAGAGATGCTCTGAGCAGTTCTATGTTGAGTGTTTCGTTCCAAACACGCCCGGACTGATTCAATCCGTAAATGGCTTTCAGTAATTTACATACCCTGTTTGACCCGCCACTAAAACCTTGTGGTTGGGACATAAACACCTCTTCCTTCAGTGTGCCATTGAGGTACGCCGAAACAGCATCCATTTGATGAATTCGCAGCATTGACAGCTAATGCTATTAGAAATCTTAAAGATTCGTACCTAACGACTGGGGCAAAGGTTTCAAGGTAACCTATTCCCTCGCGTTGACCATACCCTTTGGCAACTAGCCTAGCTTTTCTGCGAATTGGAGCACCACTCTCATCCCGTTTCGTCTTGAAAACCCACTTTGAAGGTATTGCTTTTCCGCCAGGAGGTAAGTCATCTAGCAGCCAAGTCTCATTAACCATTAACGACTCAAATTCACTTTTCATACTCAAGTAGCACACTGGTGTATAACTTGGTGTAAATTTACGAATTTTGGTATAAATCTGACTAATTGTACCAAAATTCACAAATTTATACCAAGTTATACACCAGTGTGCTACTTGAGTAGCTTTCTTCCAATCATCAGAATTATCAAAAGCGACTGCTTTCTCGAACGATTCAGGATCTCCTGAAACAATTTGCATAGCACAAAGGTTATAAAGCTGTGGGGTTGCCCCAAAAGCCTTTCAGATCTGCGAACTTCAGCACCATCAGCTTTGTCAGCCGCGCAACCAGCATCGTCAGAGTTGTCATGTGAACGACTTGGATCCGTTCGGAACACGATTTCATCGTTGGCGAAGTCATCAGTATACTCGTCGGAACAATCTGTGTTGTCATCTTCGGCTTCTATTACAGATGCAAATTCATTACCACTGGCGCACAGTGTATCATTTCCATATTCTAGAAAATATTAATTATATTATTTTATGTCGCCAAATTTCAAAACACGTCAAGAATGTTTTTCGAAATGCCTGATAAAGACGAAACAATAACAACTAAAAGATTTAAATCAAAGTGTATGGCGAGACGGGGTTTGATTTGGAAAATTACTGAGCGCAATAATATTTAAACTTGTATATTTGAAACTGAATCTCAATGCTTAATTTGTCGGTGTTATGTGATTTATGCAACAATTGCTAAAATATCATTTTGGTCTTATTTTTTTTAGGTATGATGTTTTTAAAGAATATACATTTTTGGGAATTTAGTAAACTAGGACTGAGTATTTCATGTTAAAGTAAAACGATGTTGACTTAGACTTATTTTTAGCAATTATTTATTAGACCCGAAAACTCGTTATCCGCCACTATTCGATAAAGTTTGTATCTCAGTTTATTTGCCACTCCTCCTAGACTTTAAACAACACAATTTTAGCTGCTGGAAAGTGCAGGTTTTGATGAAATTTTCTTTTTTCTGGCCTACTGGGAATTTCATTTTCTTCGAGTAATTCATTTGCATTTTATCTCGGCCGAGACAAACTCTTGTATTTTTGCTTTGAACAGAGAAAGCCTGATTCATTACATTTCCAATGGTATCCCATTTTTGTAAATAAAGCAAGAAATATTGAACTTATAACGGAATTTGGTTGACCCAACTTGACTTTTTTATCAATATTTTCTACGCCCATAATTAAAAAAATATATATTTATTTTTAAGTCCATTTCTGTCAGTTTATAGTTCCTTGTTATGGGGAAATTCTAAATATTAATTTTGGGCATTTTAGCCTTTGTAGTTAGTTAAATGTTTCAGTTTTTGCATTTTTAAAAATTGCAGTTATATAATAGGGTGGCGTGACAGTAACTATAAATTACCAATTTTTTTGTAAAAAGCTTCGCCTATCTTATTAACGTACCTTGTGCAAAATTTCATTAATCTATCTTCAATAGTTTTCGAATTACAGAATTAAAAGCAGCTAGATGGGTCAAATCTTACACTGTGTGGCGTCGCCACCAGAATTTGCACTTTCTGGTCGTATTAACATCGGATAGTAATAATCTACTTGGCTTTCGTTGTTGCTGACTTTATGTTCATTTTCGAGAAAAATTACATCCCGACTTACAATGATCTCCCTCTTTTGAGGATTATATAATCGATATGCTTTGCTTTCGGCACTATAGCCTACCATAATACACTCAAGTGATTTTGCGTCTAACTTCTTTCTTTTTTCTTTACTTATATGTACCATTGCTGTGCAACCGAAAACGCTTAAAAAACGTAAGTCAGGTTTTTTTTAGACCAAATTTCCTCAGGACTGCGGCTACTACTTCTACACGGAACTTGATTTACGATATAAGCAGCTTTTACAGCAGCTTCAGCCCAAAAACTCTCACTCAGATTGCTATCAGTAAACATACATCTAATGCGCTCTACGATCGTGCAATTCATGCGCTCAGCTACGCCGTTCTGCTCCGGCGCATATGAGAATGTCTTCTGATGCAAAATACCATGCCTCTTCAAAAAATCATTAAAAACATTACTAACGTACTCCCTGTCATTATCTGTACGTAATACCTTTATTTTCTTAGAGCAGTGAATTGCGACTGCTTATTTGAACTCAACGAATTTTGTGAATACGTCGGACTTGTTTTTGATTGGATAGATAAATACTTTACGCGAAAAGTCACCTACAAACGTTACCATAAATCGAGCACCTGAGAACGATTTGCATTTGAATGGTCCAACCACGTCGGAATGCACCAATTCTAGCAAGGCACTCGCTCGCGTACCAGTGTCTTTGTTTGGTTTTCGCGTTTGTTTACCTTTTACGCATACTTTGCATATTTCGTGTTTGATTTTATCCAATTTTACGCCTATGTAAGAGTTTTTAACGTCAATCAAGCTGCTTTCACAAATATGCGCTAATCTACGATGCCACAAGCATGAACTACTTTTCGTGATAAACGCACTGCTTTGTTTCAGATCAACTTCACAATCTATACGATAAAATGCGAAACGTAAATCCTGGCAAAGTTACTGCAAGGGAATTGAGGAAACCACGGAAGTGGCCAGATTAAGAAGAATTCTTGCAAAGTCGCCATGCAACCTTGGCTATCTCAAGGGTCAAGGGAACTCATGGACTACGACGAGCGAGGAATCTTTAGGTCTCCTCCTGGACACACACTTCCCTGGAAATAAGCCGGTGGAACCTAATGACCCCCAGAATGAAGGGGGGCAATCTGATCTGGGAAACCGACTGATTACAAACGAAAAAATTGAATGGGCTATTAAGACTTTTGGTCCTTACAAGTCACCGGGACTTGATGGAATACACCCGGTAGAGCTACAGCAATCACGGGGTACTATCTCTCCGTTCATTGTGGTTATTATAAGAAGCTGTCTTAACATGGGCTACATCCCGCTAGGCTGGAGAGAGACAAAAGTCTCATTTATACCCAAGGCGGGCAGGTCCTCTCATACCAACCCTAAGGACTTCAGACCCATCAGTCTTACGTCTTTCCTTCTCAAAATTTTAGAGAGGATAGTGGATGATTATGTACGGGGCGTGATACCAACAAGTAGGCTCTCCCCAGCGCAGCATGCCTATACGAAAGGCAAATCCACGGAAACCGCCTTGCACTCGCTCGTTGGGTTGGTGGAAAAAAGTTTATTCGACAAAGAGTACGCTCTGGTTGCCTTTGTAGACATAGAAGGCGCCTTCAACAATATTAGCGCAAGCGCCATAACGGGTGCCTTAGAAGAGCTTGGAGTTGACCAGAATGTGGCGGTGCTGATCGAGTCTATACTTGTCAGCAGGACGGTAACCGCTAAGCTCTGCAACACCACAATAAGCAGAAAGGTCTGTAGAGGCACTCCCCAGGGAGGGGTTCTCTCCCCTCTTCTCTGGAATCTGGCGGTGAACTCTGTGCTGGTGGCACTAGAGAGGGGGGGTTGCCATGTCACAGCATATGCTGACGATCTGACAATTGCCGTCAACGGCAAATACCCAAATACCCTAATGGAGATTCTGCGCTCTAACATGGCCACGCTTAGGAACTGGACAGAGAGTAGGGGACTCGGAGTAAACCCCGAGAAAACCGAAGCAATTCTCTTCACAAGGAAACACAGGCCTCCCATTGTCTCCCCGCTAATCTTTTTGGGTGTGGAGATATCCTTGAAGGAGAATGTTAAGTATCTAGGACTCATATTAGACAGGAAACTAACGTGGAAACCTAATATAGAGGAAAGAGTAAGGAAGGCCAACGTTGCATTATACACATGCAAAAAAGCGGTCGGAATCAAGTGGGGGTTAACACCTCGTATTACACACTGGCTATACACCTCGGTGGTCAGGCCAATACTCTTATATGGAATACTTGTATGGTGGCCAGCAACTCAAAAGGCAAGTTACCTAAAACTATTGAGTAAGGTCCAAAGAACAGCGTTTCTATGCATTTCGGGTGCCTTAAGGACCACCCCAAATAAGGCGCTGGAGGTGATTACCAATTTACCCGCAATAAACCTGGTGGGAAAATACGCGGCCGCCGATTCAGCGCTCAAACTAAGAAGTATGGTGCTATGGAAGGATCGGCGGTTTGGTCACGCTTCCATACTTCACACTCTGGGTAGTTACAACCAAGAAGTCGACTACTCCGCTCCCAAACCAATCTTCAATAGGCTCTTTAAGACGAGCATCCCGTCTAGAGGAGAATGGCAAACGCCAAGACCATGGAGACGGGGGGAATTGAATTTTTACACAGATGGATCCAAGCTAGACAATAGGGTTGGCTACGGAGTTTTCTCTAATGAACTAGGACTGGAACTATCCGTCCGAATTCCGGACCACTGCAGTGTCTATCAGGCAGAAGTTTTAGCCATAAAAGAGGTGGCTGTGTACCTTAGTACACATGCCGTAACGAAGACTACGATTAATATTTTCTCGGACAGCCAGGCGGCCATTAAATCAATGAACATGGTAATGCTGAGGTCGAAGGTTGCGCAGGAATGCCTCGCAGCTCTAAACGATATTAGCACCGTGTTCAAGGTCAGCCTCATATGGGTTCCGGGACACAGAGATATTGAAGGAAACTGCAGGGCTGATGAGCTAGCCAGGAAAGGTACGAATCTACCCCTATGTGAAAACAGGGGCACTATTGGGATACCCATGGCAACCTGCAAATTAGAACTTCGAAATAGCATGATCCAAGAGGCCAACAGGTCATGGCTAGAGGAGGGCACATGTAGAACAACCAGGCTGCTTTGGCCGCAAATAGAAAAGAAAAAGACGAAAGAGTTGCTGTGCCTCTCAAGAGAGGACATTGCGAAGGTCACGGCTTGTGTAACCGGTCACTGGCTATTTGGCAGGCACTCTTCAAGACTAGGAATTTTCTCCCACGAATATTGCAGAAGTTGCAGAGATGAGGAAGAGGAAGAAACCGTAGAGCACTTCCTCTGCAGCTGCCCAGCTTTGGCCAAGAGGAGAGCAAGCTTTTTAGGCAGGCCCTTCTTTAGCTCTCTTACGGAACTATCACGCGTAGGAATAAAACCGATTCTACGCTTTATTAGAGCCTCAAATTGGTTCTCTGAAGAATAGTCACCGAGGTTCCCGTGTTCTGCAGTGGTACCACAATGGACCTTCAAAAGGTCTAAGTGAGTTGGTAAATTGAACCGACTGCCACATCAACCTAACCTAACCTAACCTATACGATAAAGTCCGTTCTCAACTGTTGCAGTAGCTATAAGATCATGTTTTTTTGTTAAAAATTTTAAATTTTTTCCCCGCAAAAACAATTATTTTTCCTGCTTCGCTGTTTGACAGCAAATTCGCGCACAGACCTGGAACAGGTTCGACATTTTTGACAATTACGATTTCTTGCCCTTCTTTGCCGAAAAAACGCATGCCAATATCTCCCACTCTTTCTACCGAAAGCTCGCTCTTATTTGCAACAACGATAACCTTATTGTTTGTTTTTCTTTCGTTGTGCAAAAACATACTATTATTCGTCATGTGATTCGTCGCTCCTGAGTCTATGAACCATTGCTCATCAGAATTGCGCGTATTTTCTCTACATTTTTTGTATGTTTCTTTCGTGCATGCTTTCATGCTGGATGCAAAGAGAACTTCTATTTTCTTCCCGCTGTCCCTTTTTTTGTTTGGCCAATTTCGCGCGAAGTGACCTATCTCTTTACACAAATGACATTTTAGATTTTTTCGTTTGAGGTTATTTGAATAAAATGCAGTTTCTTTCGTCGAACCGCCGTCAAATTTTGCATCTTGAAGCAAAAGGTTTTTCACCATATCCACGGTAAGCTGTTCCTTCGAATTTTCCACAGCCATTACCAATGGCCTAAAATCGTCTGGGAGTCCCGCAAGCATAAGTGATGCTGCTAACTCGTCGTCGATATTCAACCCTGCATTCCGGACTTTCAAAGCAATCATAATAAGTTCGTTTACATGCTCTTGTACCGAACCAATGATTTTCCAGCTTGATATTGACCAGTTGCTTTAAGAGTTCTACCTTCCTTGCCAATCCGTTGTCATCGTATGCATTTGACAGGGCATCCCATGCTTCCTTTGCCGTAGTAACAGATGCTATGTGACCAAAGTTACTCGGCTTGATCATCAGCGTTATTTCTGCCAAGGCACGCTCGTTTATGTCATGGTCTTTTTCCGAAAGTACACCGGTCGAGACCACTTTCCAGCAGCCTTTGATAACGAGGCAAGATTTGGCTTCCCTTTTCCAAGGTATCGAAATTTTCGCGGCCGCGTAGTCTTTCTACCGGGCAAATTGCAGAATTCGATGACGTAATCATTTTTAATAAAGACTTTATACGCGTGGCATGCGGCCCATAACCTGTTGGATCTGAAGTAAGTTTATTAAGGGCCGGAAGTATGGTACACAAAGTCTATTATACATACGGTGACCATAAATATGGATTCAAAATTAAGGACAATTTTTCAAAAATATACCTACATATACTTACTTAGTATAAAAATATCAAAAGAGTATTTATGATTCTAAATTCTTAATACATATTAAACTTAAAAAAACGAATCACGTTTTCTTCATCGATA
This sequence comes from Rhagoletis pomonella, assembly GCF_013731165.1. NCBI lineage: Eukaryota > Metazoa > Arthropoda > Insecta > Diptera > Tephritidae > Rhagoletis > Rhagoletis pomonella. The sequence continues at coordinate 79,403,108 of NW_023458558.1, read as the reverse complement.
TTAATCTTTTTTTACATGAATATTTATAAAAGTATAGTAAAACATATTATAATTACAATAGCTTATACGAAAAGTGAAAATCTTTAAAAGATTATTTTATAGGCAAATTTTGAGTCGTTCAAAACGAAAACAATAACTTTTTTTGTTTTTTGGTACTTTTCGCAGTAATTTGTCAAAAATCGACGTCATGGATCGACGTAAACGACGAGTTACAAAGGTATTTATGTGCCCTTTTCAAAAATATATAATTTGTGCAGATTGCGCTTCATAGCATCTACATTTCTAATCCGATTTTCATTATCTTTGGATCAAAATTTACTGTAATGATATATCTTATTTATCGAATTTTTAAACTAATGAAAAAAATATCAAATAAAGCTGCTTATTTGATTTAAACTCTCACTTTTTTCGACTTTGACGACAAAATGCAAATGGTCGCCTGTAGCACTAATAATTTTCATTGAAGTCGCCACAAGTTATATATTTTGGTAAGAGGCACATCAATACCCTTCGAGCTGTAAGTCGCTTACGTTGATTGGGAGATTTTTTCATGAGATATTGAAGAAAAGCTACGAAAAGTACCAAAAAAACACATTTTTGAAAAAATCCATCCATTGTCCGATAATTTTAAAATAACGAATAAAATGCGGGACAAATGCAGGACACTTGGAAAAAATCAGTACATTTTCAGGTTTTTTAGGTTTGAAAAACTACGCAGGACCGACCTGCAAAAACAGAACGGAAGGTCACCGTAATTATACAAAAACAGGGTTGCGTTTGTACTGTATGAAGAGCATGAGAAACACAGGGCCATATAAGTAATTCATTTCTTCAACACTATTCAAGGGTACCAAGAGAAGGTCCTTAAACCATGATTTCCCTTTATAAAAAATATTATCTCTTAGGATAATAGTGTAAGGTTGCCACTTATTTTCGATTCTACACAATCTTATTACATTAAACGACCAATTCTTGTATACACATATATAGATAATATTTTAGATTTTAAGAATATCTGAATAGGCACTATCTCGGAGAAGACTCGTATAAGGTTGCCACCTATTGGAAATTAGATACAAATTAATTAAAACATTATAATATGGGCATCAAATGGAAGGTATTTTAAAGGTCGCTAATTAAAAATATTTTTAATAGGGTTTACACTTATTTTTAATGGCATATTTATTTAATTTTTTGTTCAGAAAAAAAGGTAAAATGTTACTATTCAGTGGTACCAAGAGAAGGTTCATAAGCAATGCTTGCCCTATATACGAAATGTTATTCCTTAGGATAAAAGTGTAAGGTTGCCACTTATTTTAGATTAGACACAATTTATTTAAAATATCGCCATATGGATATCAAATGAAAGATATTGTTGAAAGCTTTTGATAGAAAATATTTTCCATCAGAGTAGCACTCTTCTGTGTAATAAAAATTTTTATTTTGTTAATTCCAATCAGCATTTTTTTTAATAATAATAATATCCCAACGGTTTTTACCCTCCATTCCCGCCCATCCGCACGAGGGGCGCAGTCCGCATGACGTACGGAACCAGTATTTTCAATTTTTGCGCCGAGTCACGATAGGCAGGAGTTTGTTAAGTGTCGAGATCTAAAACTGTTCAGCTACAGAACTAAATTCATCAGCCGATTTTATGTCTTTATTTTAATGATTCATTTATTGAGAGAGGACAGTATCGATTTCTTAATGCTGAAAAGTGTATCTGATATATCAAACGTGCTGGAATGAGAGTTAAAATCCTGGCATAAGCAACGGAGTGGGTCGTCCAATTCTAAATTAGTTTTACAAGCTTTCAGAAATAGGGGGAAAAAGTGTCTTGCTACCCGGGAGGGAACATTAAGGCTAACTTCGCCAAGAAGAAGCGGACTTGAAATTGAGCCTGTTAGTAATTTAACTATAAAAATTGTACCAAGCATTTGCCTGCGGCTGGAAAGTGTAGGAAGATTAATAAGTTTTAATCGGCTCGTATAAGGTGGAAGGTTATATTGAGAATCCCAACGGAAATTTCTTAAAGCAAAAAGTAGGAATTGTTTTTGAATTGACTCTATCTTGTCTGAGTAAATTTGATACCTTGGATTCCAAACTACCGAACCGTATTCCAGAATTGGCCTAACTAATGTTGTAAACAGGGTTTTAGTGATATGAGGGTCACAAAATTCTTTTGACCATCGTTTCACAAATGCATGTACACCTTTAGCCTTGTTGACTGTCACATTAATATGAAGATTAAAATTAAGCTTAGGATCCATTGTGATACCAAGGTCCACAAAATTGTATACCTGTTCCAGGTTATGGTTACCTATTGTATAAGAAGTGGGATGAACAGCTCTTCGCGAGAAGCTCATTACTTTACATTTCTTAAGATTTAGAGGCATAAGATTTACTTGACACCAGTAAGCCATGCTGTCTAAGTCTGATTGTAGCAAAGACCTTTCTTTAATTGAAACGTACGATTTATAAAGCTCTACATCATCTGCATACATTAAAATTTTGGAAAATTGTATATCTGTAGAAATATCGTTTATAAAAAGCAAGAACAGAACCGGGCCTAGGTGGCTACCTTGAGGGACTCCTGAAGTAACATTACCCTTTGTGATCTATCATAGAGGTATGAAGAGATCCAACGTAGAAAATTAGGTCGAAGACCAAGAAGATCAAGTTTGTAGATGAGCAACGAGTGGCACACTTTGTCAAATGCTTTACTGAAGTCAGTATATATAACATCAACAGTTTTGCTTTCACTAAATGCTTTTGAGATGTAGGATGTTAATTCGAGTAAATTTGTAGAAGTTGATTTGCCCTTGCAAAATCCATGTTGACTATATGAAATGCTAGAAGAGATAGAATGCGTCAACTGATTTGTTATAATAGGTTCAAATAATTTAGGAATTGCAGAAAGCTTAGCTATTCCCCGGTAGTTCTCCACTGAAGATCTGCTACCGCTTTTATGTAACGGGGTTATGAACGATTCCTTCCATATAGTTGGAAAAACACCCTCTTTAAGAGATAAATTAAATATCGCTGTTAACGGCTCATAGAGATAATTAGAACAATTTATAAGAATACAAGTAGGGATCTGGTCAGGAACATAGCTGAAGGACTGCTTTAAGGATTTCAGATAAACTACTACATCATCGGGAGATATTACTGGCATATTTATTGAATTCATTGGACATAGTTTAAAAGGAGTTAATGGAATAATTGGATTTAAAAAACTGAGCGAACATGTTAGAAATTGTTTGATTATCACTAGAGACGGTATTTTGATACTTCATGGCGGAAGGAAACCCACGTACATTTCGCTTGGAGTTTACGAAGTCATAAAATGATTTGGGGTTATATATTATACGCCGTTTGATTTTACACAAGTAAGCTTTATAACACTTTTTGTTTAATTCAAAAAACTTATAACGCAAAAGTGAGTATTTTACATAGTATGAGTGTAAACCGGTTTTTTTGTGTAATCTAAAATAACGCGACTTTCTGTTTTTCAAATTTTTCAATTCTTTAGTGAACCATAACTGTGTTTGCTCTTCAGGAACATACATGCGTTTAGGCACATGCTTTTCAAATAATTTATGTAAAGTAAAGTTAAAAAGTGCAACGCTTTGTTCAATATTTTCTTTAAATGCAGGCCACGACAATTTAGACAGTTCTTTGTTAAGCATTTTAAAGTTGGCTTTTGAAAAATCAAACCGAATATTTGGTTCGTATGCTTGGGTACTGCAATTTTGACCATCACTTATAACTTCGTAAGATACCTCCATAGCAGGGTGGTAGACATCTTCGGGCAAAACTAGTGGATCACACTTATTTACAACGGACTTAGATGCATCATCAACATAAACAAGATCTAATATTTTACCAAACTTATTGTGAAGTACATTAACCTGAGTTAGGCAGAGTTCAGCCATCTCCTCTAAAAATACGTTGTTGCACGCACTAGACGCGAAAGGTACGATATCATTGTCAATGATGTTCCATGATATGCTTGGTAAATTAAAATCACCCAACACAATCATTGAGTCAGAGGGTTTAGTCAGTAAATTAACTGATTTCAGTAAAGAGATGAGTCGTGAATACACCAATGTGTCAGATCGGGGAGGGATATAGCATAGAGCTAAGTAAATAGACCCTTTTCCAGCCTGTACACGAATGCATTTGAACTCTACTGAATCAATGTGTGGAAGACTAACTTCTTCAGATGGTATTGAAGAGTCTACAGCGAAGAGTACGCCACCGCCGCTTCTGTCCTCCCTATCTTGTCTATAGATATGATAATTATTTGGAAGAATCTCTGAATTGAAAATGTGAGGTTTCAGCCAAGTTTCAGTAAAAGAAAGAATATTATAATTACATTCAAGGCCTTTAAAGTATAAGTTCGTTAATTTAGTATTTAAGCCTCTTACATTTTGGTAATAAATACTTAAAGCAGATTTAATAATTAGTTTTTTGATTCCGTGTTATGACGGGGAATATTAGCTAAGTTATTTACTTTTTTGGGCCTATATTCGAATTCACGAACGAAAGCTCCGGGGGGGGCCAAAAAGAACTACTAAGCAGCGCATTAAAATTATCTAAATTTACGTCAATTTTAAATGAAGCAACATTTCTTTCGTAATTAAAATTAAATTTTCTGATGCTTAAGTCGACAGTTGTAATTTTTGATGAGATGTAAAGCTTTATATCGTCTTCGGTTGTGTCTCTCGAAATTCTAGAAACAAAGATTGACTTCTTTGTCGGAACCACAACTAGTTTCCTCGTATCAGACTGGACTACCGGTGGAGGGGGTTGAGTTTCTGCGTTAGTAGTTGAGGATAGGGAAGGCGGTGGAGGCCTTGAAGATGATGCCACCACTTCAATGGGGGAAGGGGAAGATACTTCAGGCTCTTTATTATCCGAAGCAGATTTCGTTGCACGGCCTTTTGAGGCTGAGGATTCTGATGCTGGAGGACACGGAGAGGATAAATTAATTAAGTCCGTCGGAAGATTATTCTGACGTGCAACGGCAGCAATTTCCTTAGATGGACTATGAAGACGCTTACATTTAGACACACGGATATCCTTAACAGATTGCAAGGTATCTAAGCATTTGAATGATTTAAACATATTTTCATAATGCTTAAATTTTTCTGTCAGTACCGACAATTCTCTTCCTATTTCTGTAAAACCATTTCTGGTTTGCCTAAATAGCTTGAAAAGATCAACTTCGGTTGACCTGCACTTTACGCAAGACCAGCGAAGGCCCTTGCCGTCATTAATAGCGTCCAGAATTCTTCCCGTCAAACCAGCACATTTCAGATGGTAAATACCATCACACAGCCAGCACGATAAGTAGCGTTCAGAATCGCTTTTAATTTGGCAAGTATCAAGATCACACTTCATATTGAAAGATTTATGTAATACACTCGTTAATAAAAGACAAACAAAATAAATTATAACAATTAAGGAGCTGATGTAAATAGCTTTAAATAAATGTAGCGAACAGTTTGAGTATCACTGTAATTATGACACTTAATAAACGCAACGCAAACAGCTGTGACAAGAATTACTAGAAGAAGTAAACAAAAAGAGTAGAACAAATGTACAAAAACAAAATGAAAGTTAACTATAAAGGAGTGAGATTTAATTAACTTTAATATAGAACCAATAACTTTCACTTAGCTTCAATTATTTCACACTCTGATGCTCATAAGCACTTTTTGTCACTACTTTAACACAGAATTAGCACAATGAATTTAGTAAGTAGAAAGCCAAAATCAGAGCACAATAAAGTACAACTTCACAGCTTGACGTTTGCTAAGTATACACAGTACATACATATACGCTCTTGATATGTAGCATTCATTCCAGTATTTCGGAATAGGGTGGCCATCTAAATTTTGGAGTAACAAATTTACTTAATAGATTTCCAAAATATTTTTTTTAAATCTATCCAAAACTTGAAAGCTTTAAAAAGTATATGCACTCCGGGCAAAGCTCGGTCAACCTGGTACTTGTATTAATAGAAGACCATACTTTAACGTCCAAAAAGAGACCTGAAGACAACAAATGTTTTTATATTGATGTTTCTATCGAAAGTACATTTTTTTTTAGAAATTTTGTTAAAAATTAGACAAACTTGTCGATAAATCAATTTATAGCTCCAAGCTACTAATCCGGTTGGAAATGGTTTTTACCATAGATGATATATTTAAAATTAAACTGGCATCCTATCTATACATTAATTGAAGACTCGTTACAGAATTTAATGTTCTAATTTACTTATAACAAGTAAAAAAGTCTAAGTTCGGGCGGAGCCGGAACAAGTATTCAATATAGTTTTTTCACCTTTCCGAAAACTACCGCTACGTGGTAAACAGAGGTGGTTTTACGCATCTTTACATCTTTGATAGAACGTTCAGTTAGATATAATGAGATAAACTTATTTAGATATATGTGGGCGGAATAACGGCCATTTTCCAAATTTCCATAATAATGTTACTTCGGTACAGATACAGAGATGTGTGCGTGGCTGCGCCCATTTTCGGAAAATTTATAATATTCTTATTTTACGCCTAAAAATGACTGTAAATTAAAATTTTGAGTAAATAAGCTTCATCAGTTACTAAAATATCGCAGTTTTCATTTTTCTGAAAATTTCCGTTATATAGGAGGTAGGCGTGATTATCGTCCGATTTTGCCAATTTTCAATACCATCCGTCCTATGATAAAAAGAAGTACACATACCAAGTTTCGTTAAGATATCTCAATTTTTACTCGAGTTATCGTGTGCATAGAAGGACAGACGGACGGGCGGGCAGACAGTCACCGCTTAATCGATTTCTCTTTTCATTCTGAGCATTTATGTATACATTATGTGAACAAAGTTATAATACCTTGTGCACAAGTGCGCTCGGGTATAAAAATGTAACATTTCTGTACCTACTTACATATCTATATATATATTTTTTTTTAAGTCATTGAAAATATGTTTTCCGATTCGAGGATTGTCTTTAGAGTTGCCAGATTCTTCACGTGAGAAATCAGTACGTTAGACATTTTCATGCTAAAAAATCAGTACTTTTCAGTAAAAAGCAATATTATGAATGTAAATATCAGATAATACTTTAAAACGCCAGAGTAGTTGTTTTTAATAATATTTTGGTTATTAATAAAATATAGTTCATAAAAAATAAAAGTGTTATTCATTTCAATATGAGTGTACACAGAAGCCAATAAATTATTTTATATTTATGACATTTTTGAATAGCAATAATGAGATCATTTCCATCTTCAGTGTTTAAATAGTCAAAGAAATCTATACATTTCATTTTAAAATTACTTTTTATATGAAGTTCACTTTAAAAAAATGTTTATTAGAAGTCGGATCCTCTCAATTGCTTCGTTTTAGTGTGGTATTAAAAAACAAACATATTTTGTCAAACTGTGGAAAGGTACCACTATTTAAGAACTTCGTCTATATTTCCTCATGGCTTAAACTGATTTTTTCAACTACGCAAAAACTTTGAAAGACTAAGAATTCGCTACAAAGAGTATCTAACTCTATCCCTTGTGATTATAATAAATTTAACATTTAAAATCAGTTGAAAACTCCAGGAGAATATATATAAATCGATTGACACAGTAATGGACAAAGATCAAACTGTTAATTATTCACCTGAATTCTTTGGACCTATCTGGAATGCCTCCACATTCATCGACGTTATAAGTTAAATTCCCATGCGCAGAAACTTTGCAACGGAACTAGAGTAATAAAAAAAAATATTAACACCGAATTTGATCGAGGCAACGGCGGTAAATTCAAAGGGGAATACGCGTTGATTCCACGTAAGTTCATACACCGAGGATTTCAAACTATTTACCGTTCGAATTCAATCGGCTTCAATTCCCTTTGCGTTTTGCTTTTACAATAACTATTAATAAAGCACAAAGGCAATCTAAATTTGTGTTTTTCAAATGGCCAATTATACGTCGCCTGCTCACGAGTTGGGACACCACAAAATTTGTATATGTATTTACACACAAAATGAAAAAACCAAAAGTATATTTTTTATCTGCTATCATTAAGCTAAATAAGAATCTTTCAAATTTCAAAACTCTAAATACTTACATGCGGTTTTCTTTGGCGTATCAAAACTCGCTGGGTATTCCTAAATAAATACACGAAACATAAATTTATTCTAAAATGGTATCATGGTGTAATAGATTTTTTTGTAACGCTTCGTCTTTTTAATAGCTTTTTCGTTTCAAATACATACCTCTATAACTGTGATCAAAACCACCGGCTAAAATCACTGTGATAAAAAAAATCACAGAGCAGTTTTCACAGTGATTGTAAAATCACCTTTGTTTCTCATCTTAGGTATGTCACTTTTGTTTAAAAAATGTTGGTCATATTTGAAAATATTTAATTACTTATCTCTATTGATGCAGAACGAAAGTAAACAATTCAAAGTTTAACTACAAAGAGGAAATATTTACATACATACTTACAAGTAAATCGACTGATTCTTTTTTGATTTATTGCAGTTTTAAAAACAACTTGATTTTTTTCGCCACATTTTAGCATATTGATACGTGACTTTTATAGGCTCATCCAACATATGTTGAAATTAACCTTTCCGGATAGCAAAGCTTTAAAATGCAAATCGAAGCTTTATTCGCGAAGTTA
>NW_023458558.1:79344489-79394313 GCF_013731165.1 Rhagoletis pomonella | reverse complement strand
GATAGCAAAGCTTTAAAATGCAAATCGAAGCTTTATTCGCGAAGTTATTAGCTTACATACATATGTACATATTTAGGCACTTAATTTTATATGATGTATGTGCATATGTATAAGAGTAGATACTAATACCAGCATTTAAATACAAATTAGGTTTGGGGATATATAGTATCTGCTGTGGTTTACTAATCGAAAAGTCCGTTAATCGCCTATCAGCGCAAAAATGAAGCTTTCGCAAAGAAATCCAACAAGCAAGCAAAACATGAAGAAGCGAGGAAAAGCCGGAGAGGAAGCACATGGCAAAAGGTCCGTAGCGCCAAATATAAGCGTCGACGAAACGATTTGAATCTAATTTTATGAGGTCATATAAAGTAATAATTTCGCCATTTGAAAGTGTAAGTGCGTTAAAGTGGCTATAAAATCTACTTGAATCAGAATACAATTAAGAAAACATAAAAAGTGCGGAAGAGGGTGAAGATATACATACATATGTACATATACATACATATGTATGCACAAGTTTGCATAAGTGCGCTACGTACAATGAAGAAGGAGATAATTTCGTTGGTAGTTCTGGATAAATGCAGGAGTCAAATTCTCTTATATCAATTACTTATACAATAAATGTGGTGTTTAAGAAACGTCTACTCTTCCTTGCAGAGCAAACCAATTCCATATGTACATAAAAGTTTCACTGAACTTGCTTTGTCCAATCACACTTTCATGTACGTTTTTGCTATGCTTTATTAAAGCTGACACTGCTATTTTGTTTCATACGAGTCGTTTATGAGTCGCCATATTGTTTGGATAGTTTTCTGATTGATTTAATGCCCTCTATTTATGTATAAACAAACACCCGGGAGGGAACTATGAGCGTCAAAGTCAACAAAGTCAAAATTTGTTTATAAACTAAACAAAGTCTAAGCAGGGCAGCAAACGTCGGGTGAGCCATAACATCGGCAGATGCAAACGCGTCGCTTCCTCCAATGTACAAAGTAAGTGAATGCAGGGAATATCCAGCAACAAAGACAAAATGCAAAATGTTTTCTACACAGCACACATTCTATGCACATACATATCCCCATATATCCCTGCAGCAAAAGAAACTGGCACAGATCTAGCGATTTCGCCAGCACTTAGTGAACGTTTGTAGTTCCGCGCCAATCCACTTTATTCGCTTAAAACTGGCGAATTTAAAATGCGTATGTCGTAGGATAGGGTCAATTGTCGTGTTCCCGCATGACAAATCAACAGCGTATTCGCTAGTCCATCCGGATTAATTAATACGCCAGTACGAAATTCTATACATACTTTTCTGTTGAATGCTAAACAACTACATATACGCGGCACGCTACCTACTTCTCAACCCCATTTGCATCCGCCCTTTCTCCAGATAAATAATACTACTTTCAAAACGATTTTGTATTCAAGTTTTATTTTTTTAAATTCAGTTATTTAACACCTTTAAAGAAACTCTTCATTTTTTTCTGCAGTTTGAGTCCTTTCCCCAACTGCACCTCAGCTGTGCCGGAATCCCTACTGGTGAAAACGAGACTATTATGTGTATATTTAAAAATTCAGTCTGGATAAAGCTTATTTTCTTTTATCTGCATACATATGTACATAAATATTAGGGTGTCGTATGCTGTACCTTTTTCCATGAACCACTTTCACTTCTAAACAGCTTAAACTTGTTTGAAATGGTGATTGACCACGCCAAAATCAGTATTTTTAAGTAAATTATTTTTGTTTTTCAAAGCCTACTTATTTTTTCAATACATAATTTCTTTTCCTACATTCACTTGCGTGAACTTCGAAGTGTTGATTTGACGCACTACTACTGGGTGAGAAAAGTGGCAATCGGGTCGTTACTGCATTACGTTAAGGCCAAACAAATAGCTAATCTTCAAATTCTAGAGCAATCACTGACGATATGTGGCAATTAATGCTTTCGAAAATGCTGGGATGTACATACATAGTATGAACATACATCTGTACATATATAAAATCTCACAGCAGAGAAAATTAATAAAAAAAATATGGCGAAATAAAGAGGCACTAAACTTTTGTATTTTGATTTTTATACGGGTTTCTGGTGGTAGTGTGCGGTGTGGCTTGCGTGGGACGCAGCAACCCGTCCACCTTCCTTCCCTTCACACATTGTTGTTCGTGTGAGTGTCAATGACAAGCAATATCAAGACAAAAGAAAAACTTTTTGTTTCGTTTTAATTATGCCATGGCATTTGACTTGGCAGGTCGCCTTGCGTCACAAGCGTAAATGCACTGAAAATAAAATTTCGTAAAAATGCTACGAAAAACTTTCTTAGTCTTGGTTTTTGTACAACGTACGAAACTTTCGTTCATAATACAAACACATTTCTCACAACGAAATAAGATTTTACGAACCATTCGTAAATATAACGAAAAGAAGTTTCGTAATACATTTTTTCAGTACAGTTTATGAAAACTTTGGTTTATTTTACAAAACACGTGCGTAAAATTCCGAAAAAATCTATGTACCAATAATTTTGTATATTGTACGAAGGCATTTTTAATATTTACGTGGGGTTTAAAAATATATTCGAAATCTACAAATCTGTATTCGTTTTATTTATTAAATACTTTCGTGCATAGTACTAATGCAGAAATATGTTTATTTTTTTTTTAATTCGTACCAATACGAATATTTTCGTGCAATATACTAAATTGCCGGCAGCTTTATATTTCATCATATTTTTATGTACCGCGTGTCATTGCGAAATTACCTGTTGGCTGCTGAGAGACGTATAATATAAATTTAAACGTTTTATACAGGAATTTGCTGGATAAAAAAATACAATAAAAAACTAAATATTAATATGTGGTTTTATTTTTATAATCATACGTGGAGCTATCGATGAATCGTAAACATTGCTACCTGTGATTTCTAGCTGGCAAAGGTGATTGAGTGATTTTGGTTGTTTTATTGTTGCAAAAAGAGCGGTGACACATGATCTCCATGCAATGGCTTATCAGAAAAAAATCAAACACTGTTGCGCGTGCGCTGCAACACGTATGAACAGCATTCGAGACACCGAGAATAAATAATCCAAAACAAAATTTGATGTTTGACCGCAATACAAATTGCCTGATGATTTTGGTTTGGTGAGACTAAAGCTCATTCTTATTTATTTTCTTTCATTAAAATAAACTCTTTTTTTAGATTGAGCCTGATTTCGGCGTCTTATTCGGAATCAGAAATGAGGTCCTTGATAACCTAATAGTGTTTGGTTTTTTTATGTTGGCCGGAAACTGGACTCGAACCCAGTTCAAGCGGAATGGTAGCGCGCACTGCTAACCACTACACCACAGCGGCCTCCAATCGGAATACAAATTAAAAATAATGATAATTTTTTTTTTAATTTTAAACTATGAATTTTACTCCAGTGTAAAAGAGAATCAAGAGTGTTTTTATTTGGTAACACAAATTCACCATAAAACTATGGGCGAATGAATAACGGATTTGTCTGGCAATACCCGTATTTTTCAATTAAGATTTAGTTGTCCTATACAAGTTTTTTTTTTATATATTTTAAACAAGTTTGAAAATATTTAATTTTAATTACCGATAGAAAGTATACGCATACTTACAGACTATAAAAACCATGGCTCAAATGATAACACAACACTTTCATTATCTTTTGATCATTAATGTTAAGCATTTTTGCAAAACATTTTGGTGAACAAAAACGCTTAAAATTTACGATAAAGATAGAGTGTTTTATTGTAACTGTTTTTTACAGTGTGGCGAATGAAAGCAACAACCGCAGGTTTTAGAAAATAATTTCGTTAAATATAAAAATTATTTTTGTGCATTTTACGAGAATTTCGTAAAAAAAACAAAGAAATAATACGAAATTCTTTAGTAAATGGTACGAACGCATTCGTAAAATATACTATGGATCTGATGTCTCATGTCAGTGGGCCATTCTAAAAGCAAATACGCATACGCCTTAGAATTACTTCACAACGGCATATTTGATAACGTACATACTCAAATATAAAATGAGTTGGGTTGGTACTCGGTCATATGCATATTTTTTTTAAATTTAGCACGTTTTTTTTTAAGCCAACAATTTTTTTCCCACAGTGTATGGGGGGAAAAAAATTGTAATTAAATTTTATGCTTTTTTCGTGTATATAAATAGAAATTTTTAAGTGTAAGCTGGTACGCAGCTCTCAAGAAAACGGTCAAGAAAAAAATTACCATTATTTCTTGTGTGTGTCCAAGGAATTTTGACAACTGATACTTCACCAGCCTGTTGCCTAACTCTTTCCTCAAGAAATAATGGAACGGGCTTATATATCTGTTGCAAGCATGGGTTGCCTTGCGATCTTTTTTCACAAAAAACTTTAGAAACCCGTAGTAGAAAGCGTAGCAAATTTTTTAAGAACTGCGTACTGCCTCAAGAACATTTTACACATTGTACGTCATTTTATATGGAGCTTTTGCTTTTCTTGAGAGCTGCCTACTGGCCTTTAAGCAAGTATAAGTTTTCTGGTATCCTCAGAAAATATCTTTAAAACGTTCTCTGTAAGTTCATCTCCCATTTGCTCAACCAGTTTGCGATGAACGCTGAGCATGCACAAGCCATTCAAGCAGTATTCTTGCATTGTTGATCGTAGCCAAGTTTTGACACGCCGAAGTATGCTGAACCAATGCTCAATGAACGCAGTTGAGTATGACAAAGCCAAAACATAACAGACTCCTTATACAAGCCTATTTGTGAGGAAAGCAATTAACTGCATTTTAATTTTGGTTTTGGCAATTCAAAGATCGCACAAGGTTTTCGTAATCATCTTACATCAACTTGTAAATGAGCAGGTATTTTTACTGACTAGTTTGGCCTTTCATTGTGGAAAACTGGTATAATTAGAGCATGGGAACTGGTATGACTAGAAGTTCTACGAACTAGTTTACTTTTTTCTACGAGGAACTGGTATAATTATAATTCAAATTATAGATGGGCGAAACTCGTGATTTTCTACTTGACGCATTGCGTCACGCTTTTTCACGCGTGATCGTGAGCAGTTTTGAGAGAAAAATCACGTAATCCGTGATAGTGCATGACTGAAATGATTGCTGACGTGAGCGCGCGTGAGTTACATAGATTTCCTGTCAGTCACGTAATTTTCACATACATGTGTGCATTTTTAACTAAAAATTAAGATGTTAATGCGTAAATACAGATTTATTTAATAAATACAGGAAACCAAAGCCGTGACGATGCTTTTGGGAGAAAGCTTAAGATTTGCCACTTCTTAGAAGCCTTTCGAGGCAACATAAAACATAACATAACATAACAGCTTGCTCAGCCACTAGTGAAAGACTTTTTTCTCCGTCAGGCAGAATTCTAGAAGAAATACATATGTACATACACGAATGCTCGGTGAAATCCTCGACGGCGAAAATTTCGACCTTTTTAATTATATTTTTTAGGAATATTTTGAGTATGCAGGTTTGTAGCCCACCAAATTTTCGTATAATAAAGTGCTGGTTTTTGAATTTTTTTTTTTTTTGACGATGTCAGTTATGTTCTTCCATACAAAGTATGTTCGACGATGTTTTTTTTTCTATGGAGAAAATGAGCAACACCTCCAACAAAAAAACTCCCTAATATCAATGGTAAGTCGGAACTGCTTTCAACTTGCACTTTTTTACACTTAAATTGAATGGGCTACAAACCGGCATACAATAAATATTTAAAAAAATCATTTGATTGATTTTTTTTTAAATGTTGCAAGTGAATTGAAACTTGGATTTATATAATTTTTTTAAAGAATACATTACATCTTTATAAACAAATAATTAAAATTAAAAAACATAAAAAATACAAGTACCTACATTTCTTTTGCTAGGCGTTTGACTAAGCTTTTGTAACAACACATGTGTGATAAAAACTTATTTATATAAATAAAATTTCAATTTGAAAAACATGTCCGTGAGAAAGCTTCCGTGATTAAAAATAAAGGGATCGTGAGCGCGCGTCAACGTGATTGAAAATAATATAACAGATCATGAGTGTGCGTGACTTACAAAACCATGAACGTGAGCGTGCGTGAACGTGAGCCAAAATCACTCAAACGCCCATCTCTAGTTCAAACCAAACTAGTATGACTTCCATCCTTAAATAATAGTTCACAGTTAACTTCTCACTACATGGAAATGTTCACCATGATTGTAAATGTTCGTATGTATAGACGATTGCTTCTACAAATGTACGTGTATGTTCATTAGGGTGGTCCAAAAATGCATATGAAAAAGTAAAGTCGGAATTTTTATGATTGTTCCTAAGATTTCCCCCTAAGACTGTGCTATACCAAAAAAAGACAAACATATTTTGACGTCGCTCAAAGTGGTGAAGGTTTTCCAGGTATGTATTTTATAAAAAAAAACACTTTTCGTAGAAATGGTACAAAATTCTTGAAAATCAGTATTTTTCTATCGGAAGACTCTGCTTCTCTTCAAGAGGTTCCCAGTAATAATATTCAATTATTTCTTTAACCATTTTTCATAGTAACTACATTTTATATAGAGGGATAGATGAAAAACTTTATTATTAAAAAATGGTTAAACAAAGAATTGGGTATTGTTATTGGAAATCTCCTGAAGACAACCAGAATTTTCGGATAAAAAAATTTTGATTTTCAAGAATTCTATACCATTTCTACGAAAAGTTGTTTTTCCCCATGGAAAACTTTGTGCTCTTTGAGCGACCTATAATTATTTTTTGATTCCAAAATAAAAATAGGGGTCTACTTTTTCGATATGGAATAATCCTAGAGGATGAGAGCATTAAGATTCCGACTTAACTTATTTTGGACCACCATAATGTTCATACATATATATTAGCTTGTACATTCATATGTACGTACATATATGTAGATAATTGGCTGAGCAAGGGGCAGACAAAATTATTAAAAGCAAAATTTTTTAAAAGCCAACAAATACTCTTTGTTATTGGGGTAATTCTACTTAAACTACAAATTTAAAAGACGACGCGTCGATTGATTTATGTGCCCAAATTGAAGACTATGCTGTGAATGTTTTTCCGCACACACATAATTGGTGTTTCTCGGTGCTCTTTTTTTGTTTATTTATTTTCTTCGGATATTGATATTACTTTATTATTTTGGCCGAGGAATTTAGTAAAGTTTAGAAAAATAGTTGAGTGGCGCCTACAAAGACTATATTTAATCATCAATTCCAGATTTCAAAAATTAGAAATTATAGACAAAAATATTTTCGTAAATAAAATCCGAGGGAGCCGTTTACTACTCTTAACTTTATTCTATCTAGTCTTCATCTTCATCAGACTTCATTTATATTTTGCATTAAACGTTTTCCCTAAATCAAATCCACAAATTCTTTCCGCACTTTTTCGCCTATGACCTGTGTTGATCTGCTTCCGGCCGTTGTGCACACAGAGAACCTTGAAATATTTTTTATGGTAAATTTTTATTGTTTTGTTGGCCCATTAAAATTTTTTGTTTCATTATTTTATGGCGCATTTTTAGTATTTGGTGGTTTTTATTTCACCTCAGCAAACAGTTGGAGTGGGTCAGTTTAATTTCACTTTTTTCCTGTGGTATATTTTAGCTTCTACGTTAATTAATTTGAGTTTTCCTCTCCTCATCATGGTCTGTTGAGTATGTGTATAAAACAAATGAGACTTAATTAATTGGAGGCACTGTTGAATGACGCGTGTGTAAGTGTATTTGCCTATTGTTTTTTTTTTTATTATGGCGTAGATAATTTTAACAAACTCCTCTTAATTAAGCTAATTACAGAAATAATGTACGAAGATTGAGTTTAAGCAAGATTTTTAACTTTCCCGAATTTGCCGTTTTCTTGTACCTTGGTTTTCTAAACAAAATTACATACGCAAAAGAATTGATTACTCAAGTGAACTTTGATGTGAAACAAGCTTTTTCAAAACTTAATAACCAATCATTTTAAAAGTCCATGATTTAGCCAAGAGCTCTAGTTTGTTTTAAGTACGTAGTCATGTCTTTTAGGGAATAATTACGTTAGTAGCTCGCCGATATAATGATACATTTGGCTTTAACCCCCTGAAGCCGAATTATTTCAGATTACAAAAATAATTAAACCTTTTTTTTGTTTTGCTAGAATACGGTTTTTCATTGGTGAAAGTAAAATATTTTCATTTCCTCTAGTGTGACATTTAAAACGCACCCATTAGTTACAAATGCCACGCACTTTTTGTAAAGTAACTAATTTTATTTCGTGTTTAGTTAGTTTGTATTTAATTACATGCTTAGTGGGATACTTTTATAGTATTTCGCATGCAACACGAACCGCTTCGCATAAAATACGTACATACATATGTTAGTATGAACAAAATTATGAATCAGAAAAATATAGTAGGTATGCCAACACGCCATATGCATACTACATATGAACATATTTATGTAGGAGTTCTAGACAAAAATGCCACATGCCGCCGATATATATAAGAATCTGTGTATGTATCCACATAAATAAACACATATGTAAATATACATATATGTATGTAGATATGTAAAGCATTCATATTCTCAAATAAATAAAACCCAACACACATATCGTCGCTTGGCGCGCAGTACGGACACGACTCAAATGCAGAGAATGTATGAGATGGCACAGAAAAAACTATTTTAGTTACCCTGTATCAAAGCGGTCCCACTTCACAGATTTCAGGGCTAATAATTATAGTTGAACCTCATATTTATGTAGTAAGTTCAGTTAGAAAACCATTCAAAAATTTTGTAAAAAAAAGTTTATTTGCTATGTAAAATTTTCTAACTATCATATATTATGGTAGTGTATTTGGCCTATATGAGATATTGCGCGCCAAGCTGCGTTAGGTAAGTTCGCCTATGGGTTGAGCAAAATTTTTATTTCTTTAAAATATGCTGCCATTTAGGGTAATGACTGACAGTGTGAAGGCGTTGCATTCTACGCCAGCCGCTTGTGATCAACTTTCCTTCGTCTCATCTCCCGTTTGCCTCATATACACACCCAAAGAACCCCAACTCAGGAAATGCAACCTGTTATTAAACCCGAGGCACAAGGGTTTAGTTTGGCAAGCGAAATTTTGAAGAAAAAAAAACAAAAGGGAGTAGTGTTCATGCATCAGCAGAACGCTACGAGGTGCCGACGAGCTACATAGCAGGCAACTGGGGAGTGGGTCTCGAAGGGCGAAAAGTGTACATGTCTGACCAGCTGCGGATAAATAAATGAAAGGTGCAATTTGTATGATTTATTGCTATTATTAAAGTTGAAATTTCAAAGTAAAAACAGAATGTAGCGAGGTTTGCAAAATTTCTCAAAATTCGCTAATATTCAATACAATCACAGATAAGGTTGCTTTCTTACGAGAACGCTGTATAATCACATTGCCAACTTGGCTGTTATATACATACATATCTATCTGTGTGTACAAATACGCAAACGTTATCTTTACATCCCTTTTGCGTCTAATCTACACTTCTAATGTATAAAGAGGTATACATACAGTCGGTGTCAAATATATGTAAGTGTACACCTTGTTGTAATATAAAATTCACAATTATTAGATTTTTTTTGTGGAGGGTGTTGCGCATTTTTTCCATATAAAAATATGTTTTGATCACGCGTTGTATGGAAGAAAACGCGCAATATACTCCAAAAAAAATTATAAAAAATCAACGGTAATTTCTGGCGACTTGAAACTTGCACTTTGTTTCACTAAAATTTAACGGGCTACAAAACTGCATACTCATTCTAGAAATTCTGGATACAAATTTTGAAATTTTGATGAAAATTTTTTGAATTTTTGCGAACTTTATATAAAGTGTGAAACTTTGATTTATATGGTTTATGTTATAGAATGAATTATATTTTCACAAATAATTAATTTTTAATATTTTGCATCAAAATAATTGTGAATATAATATTACAATAAGGTGTACACTTACATTTGGCACCGACTATACATTAGCGGGGGCCGAAAATCCGCTTTTTTAGAATTTTGATTGGTAACAGAAAAAATATGGTTATTTATGCTCTAAAAACCCTCTGTATGAAAGACGACATTTTGGTTAATATCTTAGGCTCGCCCAAGTCCATCAAGGTTCAATGTGCCAAAAAAAAAAATTAATAACTACATTAATTAATAAGTTTTTTTTACTAAAATTGCTAGTATCTTAGAAAGTATTAGTCCTACATAATTTGGTATATGGACCCTTTTTATAGAGAATCGAAGTAACAATTTTTTTTGTACTTGAGGGAAAAAAATTTTAGAATTAAAAAAAACGTGCTAAATCTAAAAAATACGCATATGAAAGAGCACAACCCAACTCGTTTTAAATTTGAGTAAGTACGTTACAAAATATGTGGTTGTGAAGTGCACAGATGCTTTTTCGTAATTAAGAAGGAAACAAATTTAATTTTATGTTCCGTGTGCTGGTAATTGAACCTGGACCCTCATGGCAGCAATTAATTGTATCAAGCACACTCAGCTACAGCCATACACGTAAATGTGTTTTCAAATTTTGAGTTTGAATCAACATCACAGCGCGTGATTAGTGCATTCCCTGCAAAAAATTGCGCGACTAATCTCTAAAGAGAGTATTCCGAGATTACTCTCAATCGGGTACAATTGGTCATTAATTAGTCGCAACTAGGCTCATACGGGTACTAATGGAGGTCAATTAGTCTCAACTCATCCCTTATGGGTATAATTGGAGATAAATTAGTGCCCAACTCATTTTTAACGGGTACTATTAACGATTTAATGATATGTACACACTTATTCAATGAAATTTCATGTGCGGCGTTGGCACACAGAGAGAGTATTCGCCTAACAAAACTAAGCACCCCGGTTCGAATCTCATCTGGCTCAAATTTTTATTTTTATGTTTTAAAAGTGACTACTCGCTTTTTATACCCGTTTGGGTATAAAGGTGAACAATTAGTCTCTTCATAGGACATGCTCGAAAAAAAGCGAACAGTTCATTCCATATAAAGAGATCAAAAGAGGTATTAGTCGCATGCTCCTTTGCGATTGCTCCCGGAGTCATCCCGGATTAGTCCCATTTTTTGCAGGGTTATGTCATAACATGTATGTGTGTATATGTGTATGTGTTGTCACCGCTGTGCACGCTTTGTATACATATACTTTCTGAATTACATATGCAAAAGTATCCGAGACGTTCAAAACGCCATCCGTGCAGTGAAAAGTGCTTCGTTTAAATACGGTCATATTTGAATTGCATATTTCCATTATACGTAGTGTGTGTATTTTTTTAATACTTTTCACTTGATTTAAATACGAACATTTTTAAACGGTAATCAAATAAAAACTAAAAAAGGGTGGTTAAGAGTTTCAAACAAATCTAATAATTTTTTTTTTAAGTTGGTCGCCGTTTTGGATCCACCATTTTGAATTTTGAAAATTTGACATCAGATTCGTAATCGGACCCAGAAACACACTGGAAACGTGTTTTAACCCTTAACAATGTTTAAAACGTTCAGTATCAACGTTTTAATTTTAGTACTTTTTTTTTACTTTGATCGCCATATTGACTTCAGATTCGTAATCGGCGACCCCAAAAACTCTCGAGTGCCGGGTTTCGAACAAATCCAATCATTAAAAAAATGGACCGCCATTTTGGATCCGCCATTTTGAATTTCGAAAAACTGACTTCAGATTCCTAATTAGCAACCCCAGAAGCCCCCCGGTAGCGAGTTCCAACCCCTGACAATGCATAATCGTTCAGTATCAACGTTTTAATTTTACTAGTGTGTTTTCGAGAGCATATTTTCGGGAACTAGACCCAGTTGCTTTTTCAATTTTTGTTGCTTTTTCAATTTTTCCTAATAAACAATCGTAGTACAAAGCTCAATAAAAATATTAAGAATAGACCCATTCTAATTGACCAAGACAGGTGTGTAATTAAAAAAAAGTTCCCCAATAATACCAGAGTAATTATATGTAAAAACCACATTTTTAGCTGCATAAAATAAAAAAATTGAGAACATCAGCGTTTTTATAAAAAAACGACCAGCGCGACCTCTAAGAAAACTTAAAAAAAAAAAAATAAAAATACTTGTCTCTTTTTTATCACAAACAACAATAATTTGATGTAGCGTTTATGACTTTCCAAAAAGATTGTTTTTATGAACCACTCTAATGTACATATATTATAATTCTCGGAAAAATTCAAACTGCTTTAAAGATTAACTCATACGTCGATATTTTACCAACTATTCGCTATTACGAATGTGAATCGTACCCGTAGACATATTGAAAACAAGAAAAAGAAAGCCAGCGAGGCCATTTCAATTAATTTTCTTTAAAAGCGCAGTCATTGGGCCTTATGCATAAAACGCAAGCAAATGGTTTTTCTAAAAATTTCAGACTTTTACTTAATTTGTTAAAAAAAAATTAAGTGAAAGGTATGCAGTTTTAAGAAAAAGCAATTGCGTGGTTGTTATGGATACGGTCCATTGTTTACATTTTAGCTCAAATTATATTTTTTCACATTAAAAGCGAAATGATTTTGATGTTTTTGTAATCAGTTTTGCTATTCCAATGAATAGTTTTGTTGTGTTCATTGATTTTCCATTTATATAACAATGCTAATTTACATTCATACATCTATAGTTACTTTGCTAACATATGTACGTCTGTGTAATTGGAAGAAAACAAAAAATAAATCGCTAAATTAAGTAATTGTTGCTATAAGCGATTGATGCCAGTGTTGGTGCGGAGTGTGCATATCATATGCTCGGGTTCCCACTGTATTTCTCGACACACTCACCTCCAATCAAAATTGGAGTTACCAATAGCAACAGTGGGTTGGCCATTGGCAGTTACTCCGTTCGTAAGCAGTGAGGGTGGTAGGTTAGAAGCTTCAGCATTGCTGGTATGACAGCAACGTTAGTGTCATGTTGCATGTGCCACGGAGCTTCAACCCAATTGACAGGTTCGCAGCTCGACGTCCAAATAATACCTCACGGACATACGGTGAACTTAAGACTTTAGCAGTTTAAGAGTGTAGATATTATGGAAATTGGAAATAGGTTTAAAGAAAATAAAGTAGAGGATTGGTGTTTTTGATAGATACCAGAAAATATCTGGCCTACTCCACCACATTTAAAAACTCTTTTTGCTTTGCTGTCCTTCTCTCGAAATCCAAAACACTTTTGAATCTTATTGTTTTGAACTCAATATATCCAGTAAAAACAACTGTGGTGAAAGTCCCTTACGGGGATAAACTTTCCAGAGATGTAATTTTAAGTAGCTTACCATTTTGTACACGCATGGTTGCTCTTAAGCACCAAGGATTTAGAATTTAGTCAAAAAAGTTTCGAATAGTGCATAAATTTTACGAACAAACACAAACATATGAAAACCACCGTTTTATGTTAAATTTGTCAAAAAATTATATTGCTGATAGTAATGCTCTGAGGGCTACTCTTTTCACGAACATCCTGCCCTAATCGAATGATGAGTACTCTAATACAAACAACTTGCACTTGCACTAATTGTGGTGTGCCTTGATGTTATAAAAGAAATGGCAGGACATACAAGCTTAACGCCGCCTCCGAAGAGAAAATGGTTTTATGAGATGCTTTTACAGACAGAAATACACACGGAGGGATGGCATTGCCTAGCGAGAGCCGAACGCCTTTAGAAAAAACGTTTTCTGCTTTGAAATGTTACGGTATCATAACAAAACTTGCAACTTGCGATAGTGATCCGAAAATTTCCGCTAACTCCTTTTAGGGATCGAACCTATTTACATACATATGTATGAAATTTCTCTGTTGAATCTTTAATCGCTAATTTCGGTTATTTTTGCAAATTTTAGAGATAATAAGATAGGAATAATTTAGTGATGAAAAATATTTTCACTTTCGGTGGACATACACTTATGGCCAAGTAAACCTTATCAAGGAAATTTTACTTTGTTAGAAAAAGCCAAAAGTCGTTCTGGGCCCAGAAAGTAAGGAATGAATCGTCTGGGATGTTCCTAAGTTTCATTTCCTCGGATGAGACCCCCTCATTTTGATGACGACAAGGGCTAACGTATAAAAAACTATGATTTGAGGATATCTGGGGCCATAATGGGAAAGGTTCCTCCGTCCGGCTGACATCACCGCCATCCAAGAAATGTGATAGACGGGGAAAGACAAGGAAAGTGTAGGGCCTTGCGACGACTAAATACCACAGCAGCCACGTAGAAGAGCGCAAATTCGGTGTTGGATATTTGGAGGGGTAAACACTCCGTCGGCGAGTATTATTGTTCAAACCGGGGGACGAGCGTCTAGCTACACTCCGCATAAAAGCGAGATCTCGTCCATCTGCGCCCTCTCCCCGACTGAAGAAAAGGACAAGGCACTAAATGATCTCTTCAATGAGCGTTTAAGGCACACATACGAGCGCTGCCGCCATTACGATATCAAAATCATATTTGGAGATTTTTATGCAAAATTGGGCAAAGCAGAGATCTTTGTCGGCACTTTCGGAAAATTCAGCCTCCACGGCGAAACGTTCGACAAAGAACTTAGGCTGATCAACTTAGTCCGAAAAATGCTAGAGAGAGGTACTAGAATCCAGCATAAAGGAATCCCTAAACATATATGACTAACTCTAGATCAAAAACGAGAAACCAAATCGATCATGTTGTAATAGACGGAAGACAGGCTTTCAGTGTTTTAGACGTACGTACACTGCGAGCGCCAAACATCGTTTTGGTGCAGGTGGTCGACAGGAGAAACGCCCGTAAATTTTAGAAGAGAGTTAGGCGACTTACGGACGATTTCAAGACCACGGCGAACTCCTGTAGGAACAGCCATGGCGATCTACTGATCGGTTTCCACAAATTATATAAATGCAAAATCCTGGTTGCATCAATTATTGAACAAATACAAGTCTTTACTTTGTTTTACTGAATGTTGTTTGAAGGCAATTTAATACCTAATTTTTTCTCGACCCTCTTTGGCAGAATTCAATACAAATCCAATTAATCTAAATTTTGATAACCTTTTACGCAGTTCAAATCCATTTAATAAAACAATGTAATTGCTTGATTGCCAAATTTGAAACTAAATCCGCTCCCATGTCGCCTAATATGCAAAAAAAAAACATTAATTCAAGATGCTACATACTTGTATGTAGAGAATGTCCCTAAAAATACATATTTTATATATGTATATGTGCAAATGTATGTATATGGGCAAATCTAAAAAACAGGTAACCTTGGTGTTTTTTAGCTTTATTCTCACTGTTGGAAACTATATCAAGCTGGTTGCTTTTGGATATAATTCATTGACGTATACTTGAAGCCTCAAAAAAAATTTGGATCAAGTTGCCGTATAACTTTTGAATTATAGGTGTTTAAATAAAAAATAATAATGAAAACAAGTGAATTTTTTATGTAATTTTTAAGAGGTGAAAAATTAATTATGCCATAACTTTTGAAGCACACCATATACTGATTTGAAATTGTATGTGCAATTAGTACTTATGTGTACACTTCAAATGTAGTAGGTAAGAAAAGTGTGCATTAAAAAATAACGAAATGGCAAGTAACTCAAAGTCTGTAATTCCACATTTCACAATTTTCAAAATTTTCGGTTTATCGCGTATAGTTTTTGAAGCATTTAAGTTCAAGAACTTTTTAAGTATGTATTGTATACTACAAACAATTACGAATAATTTCATACCTGAGCAAGAGCTGTGCTTTCAGAATAAACCAACTTTTAAAGATAAAATATTCTGCGATCTTGAGCGTAATTTTTATTCCAAAAACACTTTAATTAAAGCCACATTTGGAAAACACGTCGAAACGATCTAAATCTTTCTATAACTGCTAGTCCTTATAAAATTACATATACCTGTAAAATGCTTCAAAAAATTTATCTCTAGAAGTGTGTAAAAACCCTCATTTACTACTCTTAATGATGCTACTTCTTTTAGTCAGAATATTTCGAGAGTGGTATCAAAGCCACTTTTTTTCGACAAATGTTCTGATAGTTGCTCTTACTTAATTGGAGCCTTCTGAATTCAATGGCGTCCTAAGTTTTACCCTATTGGCTCCACTTTTCGAGATAACGCTACTTGAAACTTTCCTTAAATTTTAACTATTTAAAAAAAAGTCCCTGGGTTTTGAAGATATTTTACTAAAATTTTGCACATAACCGTTTTTTAATATTACCTTAACTATTCCATAAAATCATCGAAATCGGTTCACTAAAACATATAGCTACGGTGACCATCCGTTCTGTTTTTTGCAGGACCGTACTGTTTTTCAAAGGTCGGTCCTGCGTAGTTTTTCAAACCTGAAAAACCTGAAAATGTACTGATTTTTTCCAAGTGTCCTGCATTTGTCCCGCATTTTATTCGTTATTTTAATATTATCGGGCATTGGATGGATTTTTTCAAAAAAGTGTTTTTTTGTACTTTTCGTAGCTTTTCTTCAATATCTCATGAAAAAGTCTCCAAATTAACGTAAGTGACTTACAGCTCGAAGGGTATTGATGTGCCTCTTACCAAAATATATAACTTGTGGCGACTTCAAAGAAGATTATTAGTGCTACAGGCGAAAAAAGTGAGATTTTCAATCAAATACGCAGTTTCATTCGATAATTTTTTTTTTATTATTTATTTATTATTTCGGATTAGAAATGTAGATGCTATGGAGCGCAATCTGCACAAATTATATATTTTTGTAAAGGACACTTTGTAACTCGTCGTTTACGTCGATTCATGACGTCGATTTTTGACAAATAACTGCGAAAAGTACCAAAAAAAACAAAAAAAGAAGGGTATTGTTTTCGTTTTGAACGACTCAAAATTTGCCTATAATATAATCTTTTTAAGATTTTCACTTTTCGTGTAAGCTATTGTAATTATTAGGGAACGGATTTTTAGGACCTAAAAACCTATAAAAAAGGCAAAATAAAATAACGAAATAGGCCGGAAAAGGCAAAATAAAATAGCGAAAAAGTCAGGAAAAGGCAAAACAAAATAGCGAAAAAGACAGGAAAAGGCACTAGGTATTGCCAAAAAAACAAAATAAGGCACTAAAAAAGACAGAAAATACGAAGAACAATCAAAAAATACATTTATTTTGGAAATGTTTATACTACAAGTAAAAAGAGAAAAATTATGAACTAGTTTCATTATATGAAAAACTTGTACTTTGAATCTTTAACTATTTTATCCTTTCGAGTTTCTAACTCATAAAACTTTAATCTGTATAGTTGTAGTAAGATTGAACCACAAGATGCATTTTGAAGTTTTCTGGCAGCGTTTTCATTCGATTTTCGCGAAGAAAAGCCTTGAATGTACGAAATGTGCGCTCGACGTAAGTTGATACAAGTGGAGCCCAATTTAAATATGGAACGTTTGAAACGTTTATATTATCGGGAATAAGGGCGTTTTCCTCGCCCTTTACAATTATATCCACACCCCTTATTGTCTCCAAGCCTACGTTAGCTGAGAAAACGGCTTTGAATTTTTCCAACACCAATTTGGCAAGAGGTCCCTGCGCTTCTATAAGCCGCATGGGCATGTGCATATTTTTTAATCTTAAAAAAAAATTGTAAATGCTATAATCACCTTTTTGAAGATAGAAAAGGCAAAAAAGGCAAATATCTTAAAAAAGGCAAAAAAGGCAACATCAAATGTTTATATATGGAATCAGGGAAAGCTAAATCGTGGACATTCTTAATCGAATATACTCTATCTCTTTAGCAGAAAAAAGGCAATTTCCATAAAATCCGTTCCCTGGTAATTATAATATGTTTGACTATACTTTTATAAATATTCATGCAAAAAATGATTAATATCGATGAAGAAAACGTGATTCATTGTTAAAGTTTAAAATGTATTAAGAATTTAGAATGATAAATACTCTTTTGATATTTTTATACTACGTAAATTGTCCTTCATTTTGAATCCATATTTATGGTCACCGTACATATAGCTCCCATACAACTGATTGATCTGAGACGTTGTTTTGCGTTATAACTCCTTCAATCAAACAGGTTAAAATTTAGTATAGGTTCAATTTAACATATAGCACGCATACAATTTATTATTCAGATATGAAGTTAGAGTTATTGCGCAAAAACACATATCTGAGAAATCAGTTGTATTGGAGCTATATGTTAATGTTAACCTATTTCGATAATTTTAAGGAATAATTAAGGTAATATTAAAAAACTGTTATGTGCAAAATTTTAGTAAAATAACTTCAAAATTGAGGGAGTTATTTATAAAATAGTTAAAATTTAATCAAATTTTCAAGTACCGTTATCTCGAAAACCGGAGCCAATCTGGTAAAACAGGGCATGCCATTGAATTTAGAACATCCCAATTAAGTGAGTTCAACTTTCAAAATCTTTCCTCAAAGTTTACAACTTGAACAGCGTAATTTCAACCCAGCTTATTCTTTTGTTTTCTATTTCATGCTTATTCCTCGTATAACTTTTGAAGCACTTGATGAATATGAATTACACTTATATTAATAGATTTATTAAGAGCTTACGAATAAAATTATATATAAAACATAGGTGTGCTCACAAATTTAAAAATTAAAATTTTTTGTTTGAAAGTGTACCTATTTTTTAGATTTGCCCATATACGTATGCATGTACATTTATTCATACATATGTATATCTGAGTTTAACTGGCAGCATTCGATCGGATCGGATGGTCAATCGACCGGGCGACCGTTCGGCTCAGCTTGTGGTAATCTTGTGGGCGTTTTTACTTATATTAGGTCAAGAACGTGGCCCGCATATTAAAATAAGCTTGAAGGACCGTTCTTCATGTCAATTTCGTTCTTGTATTGGCAATTTATTTTTGTTCTTTTTATTTTCGTTCTTTATTTTATGCTTCTTGGGTACAACTCAGTTTTTCTAATGCGAAAACTAAAACAATCAAGAAGTTAATTCACACATATACAAAAGGTTGGTGCATAGTAGATATATAGTAAACATACATTTTTAGCTTTTGTTTTAAGTGGTAGCACGTTATATTGAGTGCGTACTTCGCTATCAAATACCCCGAGTTCACCGGCAACACCATTCTCAAATTCGCACATTGATTCACTGCTCCCGCCCGAACACTGCAGAGGGAATCATGCGTGAAGGCGCACGCCAGCACTAATAGCAAAAAGCCAATACAGAAAACTTTAGCAATCGCCGGGCATCTTGTGGCCCAGTATACACAAACTGCCGCCATAAATCAATGTCAGCCATAATCATTTAAAATCAATCAAAATGCAAGCGAGCCAGTGAGTGAGTTTGAAAGTGAGAGAACATTTTGACTGGTAATAGGTTGAAGCTAGACGATTGAACGATTGGTAGTAGATTGGAGGCACCGTCGACACCAACAACATCAGCTCTGAATGCAGACCATCGCGACGGTTGGTCAGCAGCACGAACGCAAGACTTGTCCACTGCTGGCGGCAGTTGCGCTTGATTGGCTTAGGTTTTGAACTTACAATCGTAGTGGCGTAGTTGATTGCTGAACGCTTTCGCATTGTTAGAAGTCCGGTTGGAATAGATCCCAGCTGGCAAGCTGATGGCGGACTCGTGTTCGCTTCACTATCTGCTGTCTACAATCTGTGGCGGAGAGAACAAGTCGCCACCGCTGCTTCAGCAATGTGTGTAGGTACGTTGGACAATCGTGCGGTTCAGGGGCAAAATTTACGGACGATTAAAATTCTCTTCTTTTTTCTTATTGCATTTGTGATTTTCAAATTTGCTTGAATAATTCTATAGCATAGAAATTAACATATCGAGGTACCCGGTATGACGTAAACAGACTGACTGGCTGGCCGCCTGGAGCAATCCATGTGGAGTTTTAGTTTTAAAGTTGCTATTGTGTGGGGATACGTCGCTTACTTGCATGTCATGCGTCACCATCCTAACACCAACATATTGACAGTAGAGTACACTGATAGGGCTTTCGCACGAGGCGATTTTTCAGGCAACTTTTAGTTGAAAGCAAAAATCGCCTCGTCCGAACGGCCTTTCAACTAATCGCTTTCAACAAAGTTGGTCGCCAGCCAACTTTGAGCTCGTTCAACTTTTTTTCCTTGCAACCCTGTGTTTCTTTACATTCTGTATCAGTGTTGGGGAAATGAAATCGTTCCTTCAGTACGAAATCTATACAAAAAATGTACTTTTCGGCTATAAATTGTATACACTTTTTAATTCGCTCATATATTTTCTTAGTACATTCCCTTCAAGACCAATGATTTTATGGTATTCATGAGAAAGTTTTATTGTTTATGTACATACGTTTACGTATTTAACACTTTTACAAATTGATTCCACGTGCACATGTACTGCATTTAACGCAAATATGTATGCACACATTTTCAGGTATACATCTTAACAAAAAGCATATTTAAGTTAATATTAATGGATAAAAGAGACATTTTCTTTGGATTCAGTACTAAAATTTGACATTTTTATAGCATTTCAAGTGCTTATCAAAACTTTACGACAAGATTTGACCATTTATCTTAATATTATTAAATTTTAATTATTTTTTGTAAAAATACGGTTTATATTTTAAGAAAAGCCGTACAAATCCAAGGTTCAAACTTTGTGCAACATTAAAAAAAACCAACACACTTTCGTAAAAATTTCGAGCTTTTTTATTCGATTTCCTAGATTTATTTTGAGTGTGCGGTTTTTTAGCAATTAAATTTTAATATAAGTAAGTTTTTTAAGATTTCTTTGATGAAGTTGTTGCTAATTTTCTCCATATAAAAAAATCGTCGAACACACTTCGTATGGAAGAAAATGACTGACATCGTCGACAAAAAAAAATGCCAAGTTCAACGGTAAGTTCCAGCTACTTTAAACTTGCACTTTATTATACTAAAATTGAATGGGCTAAAAACTAAAGAATATTGATAAAGCTTGAAATTTTTACGAAAGTATGTTGGTTTTTGGATGTTTCGCATAGATTTAATCTTGGGTTTATACATTTTTTCTTAAAGAATACATTATATTTGATAAACAGATAGTTAAAATTAAAGAATAATAAAATAAATAGTAAATCTTGTCAATATGTGAGTGCCGTAAAGGTATTATATTTAAGAAAATCTCTTCTTATAACTAACGAAGACTTTCTTTCTACATGAAGTTGACTTCGACATTTTGTTTTAATAAAACTTAGTATCGAAAAGTTTCTTTAAAAATTTGCCTAGGCTGTATTATACTGGTTCGTTCAAGCCATTTTTCAAAACTTACAAAGGTAAATACGAACTGGCGAACAAAAGAGAATACAAAAAATTTCTTGCTGTGAATTTTCAGAGCTATATATTTTTAGTATTCATTACAAAATTGTATTAAAAAGTACTGCGTAGTAGGAAAGTATATTGTAAATGAAATTGTATCAAACAAGTACAATTGTACCAAAAAATGCCAACACTGTTGTGTATACATATTTTTTTTTCTTTTTTACTTTTTTACTCTTATTTTATCTTTCAGCTTCGCTAAAAGCACTTATACCAACGCTTGGCTTACCAAATTTACGCCAATTGATAAAATTTGGCGATTTAAACTCATTTTAAATAATGTAAACAACAATTCGAGTTGAATCGAAAATCGCCTCGTCTGAATAGGGATGGCAACTTTTTCACTTTCAACTTCTCATTCAACTCCGCATTCAACTTTTGTTGCCTGAAAAATCGCCTCGTGCGAAAGGCCTATGAGGGAACAGTTTTGTGTATTTAGTTTCCGAATTTTTACAATATTTGGGAACTATAACCAAGGTATGCTGATTATTACTTAATATATTAAAGCTTGTGGCTGTCATCTACGTTGAGCCAAATCGTTAATTTAGTTGAAGGATTCTTTGAGTTTGGTAAATACTAATTATTACTGATTTGACGCATATTTCTACAAGTTCCATTTAACTTAAAGTATGACTCATAAAATGAACTTATAATGTTCTGCTAATACGGATAAGATTTCACTAAATACATGGTTTGGTTATAGGTACCAAATTTTAGTTGAGGTAATCGAATTGAGAGCGGAAACCACCCCTAAATATTTGATACATTTGATGCACTAGAGAAAGAAAAGCATACAATTGAAACCAGTGTGTCCAGATTGTTAAAAAAAAGCGCAATTTTTGAAAGAAATCGCCAAGAATCGCATATTTGATTTTTTAATAAATAAATTCATGACCTCGATTTAGCAAATCTTTTATTTCAAAACTGAGATCTTGTTATAATATAGTTTTTCATATAATAGTGATGCACAAAGAATTTTCTTTAAAAATACGCATACTTTTTAAATATATTTGTTTCAACACATTTTGCAATAGGAATTCGCAATTACTAAATTTATTGTAACTCATATTAATTGATTAATAGCACAATCCGCTTTTAAAAGCTCGGCGCTAAAAATTAAATAAAAACCTATAATAAGGCGAGATCTGCTATTACCACAATTCCTTCAAAATCGCCTACATATATGTTGTTGTCATATATTGAGCTATTTAACCTTGATAACATTCTGTTTGATATTGGAAACATTTTGCAGCAGAAACTATTAGCCTTCATATAACACTTTATTCGAACTATTGAATTAAGACTTTTCAACCTCATCCTATTTCGAATCTTAGTTTTTGTTGAATTCATTACGGAAAAAACGCCCTGAACAAAGCATGTGAGTGCGGCAAGGATAATAATATGAATTTACTTATATTTACAATCATTTACTCCGTAAGCAATTATCCAAAATTCTTCAGAGTCGGATGGAATGGTTCTGAGAAAAGTTATTCCATGGGAATGTTAAAAAAATGTAATACTCAGTTTCCGCTGCTTTTTTCCCTTCAATGTCAAATAGTGAATTGGCCGGTCCCTGAAACTGGCCCTCTTGATTCACACACTTTTCTGGTGACAAAATCAAAGCTTTTTTAAAAGTATTTAATTGACTAAACATTTTTGACAGTGATGTATTGTGGAACGATTTTCCGGTTTGTCTCCAAACCAAATTTGACAAGGGATGACGGAAAATCGTTCCACAATACATCGTACTCCTACCCTGTCGGAAACACAAACAACCAAAAAGAAATTTTTGACAGTCTTTTAATATGCTTCTTAATGAAGTTTATCACGCAGTTCATTAGCCTCTTCTCTAAAATTATCGTGAAAAACTAAGTTTTGTATATTTTTATAATTGGAAAAAATTTATTTGAAGGGAAAAAATCCCCAAAAATCGCCAATGGCGATTTCCTAAATTCTTACGCGCAAATATCAAAAAAAAAATCCCCCGATTTGGCGCGAAATCGCCAAATCTGGACACTCTGCTTGAAACGCGTCAGCCCGCGGTTTTAGTTATGGTTATGACACGCACAAACTTGTTTATTTCAATTTTAGTTGTGCCAACATCGGGAGTTACTTTGGTGCGCGCGTAATTATTTAATAAATATAAATTTTTAGATTTTCAAGGCAACCGAAGGTTTCTAAATGAATATAAAATACAACTTTTGTCTACATTTGCTTACACGTAAAAGCACATCAGCTCTAAATGCAACTCTGAAAGCACATTTATTCATACAAAACTCGTACCCTAAATGCAACTCCATTTTTGCATTAAGAATCTAAATGCTAAATGCAACTCTGATTTCTTCGAAAAATACCACAATTTGAGCATGGTCTAATGAAAAAAGTGACAACATTGCTTTTTTGCGTATACACTAGCTGAGTATCGGTGATCGACGACCACGATTTCATTCATTATTTTAAATTGTTAGGAAAAAACTCACGCAAATCTAACATCAGTCTGATGCTAATAGAAACTGGTTCAATTTGAGATCAACTGTCTTTGTTTTCATTAATAATTTAGCCAATTTTAATTGAAAGCGCCGAGAAATTAGTATATGTATATACAAACAAATTTTCGCCCCTGATTGTTTATATAAAATTTTTTGTTTAACCCTCGTCGATTCGACGACTACCACTCTAATTTTACTTATTTTCTCCTTACTTCGTGGTGTGATTGTGGTCATATTTTATATGCGGTTATCGCTTTATCTTTTGTTGTTGAGAAAAAAACGTGTTTGTTTGTACCATCGGAAAGTTTTTTTTTGGCTTGACTGCTCGTCGAAACGAAGTGGAGACTTGTGTCTCATTCGCCAAATGTATAATTAAAAGCTTTGGTATTTTTTATATTAACTAGTACGAACATAATTTGTTACCTTTTGCCTCATATTGATCGCATTAGTGAAGTTCAAGAAAAAATGTAGTCCTTTTTTTGATACCCTTATGTGAGACATATTTTTTGAGTTATTATGGACCTACTATGGACGTATAAAAATACGTATAATATTTAGTTTACTTTTATATGTAAAGAAACGGGGCTTTAACAAAACTTCGTCGAATCGACGATCATTTGTACTAACGTATGTAAAATATGGTTAGTACTCTAGGGTAAAATTTTTGTTTCCATTTTTTTGTAGGTTTTTAGCATGTTTTCTTATCCGTGCGAATTGATCGTGATAAAGATATGGACCAGAATGAACCACTGGGATGCGTCAGTTTTCCAAGAACATACGATTTCGAACTTTCGTAAATGTACATTTATTAAATACGATGAACGCTCTTCGAAAAACAAATGTCCGAAATGTCCGCTTTTTAAAAGCGGCAAAAACCCTGGATTAGTTATAATTTGAAAACATACATACATATCTATCCAATGAGAGTGCAGTGTGCGTAAACCAGCTCTATCAGCAGATTATTTACCAGAGTTACTCATGGCTGTTTTTGATTTATCATTTCATTTCAGGAAATTTTTACCACCATATATTACTTACAAATTGCCACTGTGAAAATATCAAGAACTCATCCCCCGTTTCCCCCTTCATTAAATAGGGCATCTTTTTCTTAGGTCGCATACTGGGACAAATCGAGAATTTAGGACAACAAATATGTTTACTTCATATGTATTCGACTGATTTCAATGAAACTTCGTACATAGGGGTATTCGAGGTCACTGATTACGAATATCTTAGTAGATTTTCGAAATTCCAAATGGCAGATCACGATGGCGGACGAATTTAAAAAAAACTGTAGATTATTATAAAAGTTGGAATCGAAGGTCACTGATTACGAAATTGATATTATATTTTCAAAATTCAAAATGGCGGAAAATGTTACTCATACGTCATGTACTACGAGTATGCCACACAACATATTGTCCTCCATCCTGCTTGTACATTTATCATCCAAAAAAATTATTTCTCATTTTCAGTTGCCTACTCAACATTCTTTTAATTATCCACCGATTTTCTTCGTTAGTTTTTTCTAGATTTTTTCGTAAAAGATAGGCTTTAATACAAATGAAAAGATTTACGAAAAATTGTATACCCGAGCGCACTTGCGCACAAGGGTATATTAATTTTATTCACATAACGGTTGTTTGTAACAGCCAAAACGAATCGAGATAGATATAGACAAATGTATACATAAATGCTCAGAATGAATAGAGAAGTCGATTAAGCCAAGTCTGTCTGTCCGTCTGTCCGTGTACACGATAACTCGAGCAAAAATTGAGTTATCTCAACGAAATTTGGTATGTAGGTGTCCATTTATCCAAGGTAGGTTGCTATTGAAAATGGGCAAAATCTGACAATAACCACGCCTACCTCCCATATAACGGGAATTTTCAGAAATACGAAAACTGCGATATTTTAGTAACTACTGAAGATTATTCACTAAAAATTGATATTTACAATAACTTTTAGACGAAAGATAACAATATTATAAATTTTTGGAAAATGGGAGTAGCCACGCCCACTTATGGTTACATGTGTATATCTTGGCAACCGCTGCACTGATTTCTTCCAAACTTGGCACAGTTGTTGGCCTTGGAAAATAACCACGCCCACATTCCATATAAGGGTAATTTAGAGAAATACGAAATCTTTGATAAATCAGTAAATATTAAAGCTAATTTATTCAAAATTGATGCTTGCAACAATTCTTTACCAAGAAATACGTTTATGGTAAAATTTTGGAAAATTGGCGTGGCACCGCCCACTTATAATCACATGTGTGTATCTCGGTAACTGTTCTATCAATTTGTACCAAACTGGGTGTGGTTATTGTGCTTGCCACATAGAAGCAAAACGTTGAAAATGATTGAAATTGGACTAAAATTACGGCCGCTTTTCATATAACGGTAAATTTCAGAAATGCTTGAAACTTCAATATTTCGAAATTTAAGGACGCTAATTTACTCAAAATTTATACACACCGGCTTACCAAGTAGCGGTAGCCTTCGGAACGGTGAAAAAACATTTATGTAATACTTGCGCCGGGTATTTAATGTTCGGCTCCGCCTGAACTTAGATTTTCTTACTTATTTGTTTTATTCTTTTTTCCTCGTTAAAGTTTGAATTTTTTCATAAAATATTCACACTAAATATCTTAAATTTTTGACGCAATAGGGATTTTCTGAAAATGTTATCGTAATCCAGAGATCAAAATTAAGTTTAAGTGTTTGGCCGTCTAGCTGAGATATTTTTTCCTCCCTATTGTGTGATTAAATAGGCCATTTTGGAAATCATAGAATAAAATAGAACAGAATTTTGGAAATCAAATATTACATTCGTAATCAGTGAATCCGAGAGTTGTTAGTAAAGTTTCATTACAAAACATAATTATTATAAAAAGTCGTCCGCCATATTGAATCTACCATTTTGAATTTTGATAATTTAACACCAGTTTTGAAATCAGCGATCACGAATGCCTCTGGATACCGAGTTTCATTACAATCACTAATGTTTTAAAACACGCGTACGCCATATTTGAGTAGCCATTTTGAACTTTGAAAGCTTAATACCAGTTTCGAAATCAACGCCGACGATTGTCCCTGTATACCAAGTTTCATAACAATCAATAATTATTTTTTTGTAAGTCGTCCGCCATATTGGAATAGCCATTTAGAATTTTGAAAATTTAATATATATTTATATATGTATTTCGAAATCAGGGATGATGAAAACCCCTAAATACCGACTTCCATTGAAATCCGTCATATGGAGTAGGTTCTCCGTATTATACTTTACTATTTGGTTACTATAGCCAAATTTTGGTAATAATACCTAAACCGTTTACCTTTTTCTCAGTGTAGTGCGGTCAAATTTCGCATGTGGTGCAATGATTGTTTTGTATGGCAGACCACCGACCGGCGCCGCAATTATAGCACGATGTAAAATTACCCAAATGTCCATACAAAATTTACTTTTCGCTTATTATTTACATATGTACATTGGCGATAATATATTGCAATGAATTGAGGGATAGAGATGCAATTAGAGTTAGTTTTAGCGTGCTTAATCAAAAATACACTTTAACTGGTCATAGGTTTATATATATATTTTTTTTTTGTTCTCAGGCTGTTGAGCGCCATTTTGAGAGTAATTTTTGTTTCTCACTAGCCTTGGACCGCTCGGGCCATTTTTCTGGGCGTGTTTGTGAAAACTGTCAACCTGAAAAAAAAACATGAAGTCAACTCTTATGGCGTTTTCGTTTCTACAAAAAATGTTGCCTTCTCATTGCCCTCTTCTTAGTATTTGTGCGTAGAGGACAAAGAGAAGGTAACATTTTTTGGTAGAAACGAACGCGCATTAGTTAAACGTTATTTCGTTCACTGTCGCGCAAATATTAAATTTATAGTTTCTTGGGACTTGGCGTTTGGTTTCGGGCACGCAAATAGTTTTTTTTGCATTCTCGTGGTTTTGTTCAGTTTATTCAGTTTTGAGAGAGCATTTCGTACTTACGCTCATTTGCCCGAAAATGTAAAAACAAACATAATATTAGATATGTATACTAAGGTCATTTAAAATTGTAATAGTCCAAACAAACAATAACGATTCTTATTGCAACAAATTCATAGCATTTCAACATTAATGCAAGGTACAAACATACATACATAATGTGCAAGAACAAATCGAGGATATTATTTTTTCTCGCATTTATGGTAGACACAAGGAAAGCAGTAAACTCAAACACTTATATACAAAGCTGTGACATAAACACTTTGCACCCACATTGCGAGCAAGCAGCTAACAAAACAGTCAAATCATCAGTGCAGGCGCCATTTAGTAGTCAGTTGCGAAAAGTTGGCTCTACAGGCAGTTTAGCCCAACATTCGTCCGTCCGAAAATAATCGAATTACTTTCAACAGAGTAATTTCTAATTGAAAAATATTGTAACCCAATGTACAGTTAGATGTACATGTGTATGTATATGCGCATTGTTCGCCAGTTTCTGCCAAAATGAAAGACGACACAATCGAATTCTCGCCAATACTCACACCCACGAAAACTACACATATTTAAGCACGTTGCGCATATTCATATATGTACGTATCCGCTTAAATGTTTGCTTTAACCAGTGCTGCCCACTATTTTCGAATAAAAAATTCCAGATTTTTATAAAACCCGCTAGAAAAAGCCAAATACCACAAAACAAAAGCAGAAAAATAAATACGCTCATATTAAAATAATTTTAAGCAATTCATTTGAAACACCACTTAAAATTTATATTTATATATAATAGAATAATACAGCTGGGATCGAAGTTCATAAGAAACGAAAAATAAGAATAAAAGTTAATACAACTATATATAAGTGTGCGCCGCTGCTGCTTCACCAAGCTTAGCTGACTGAATAAAGTTCAAGGTCTGCATTAGACCAAGGTAGTGAAAGTAAATGAAGCGCAAATTCCGCCAGATCGGAAAACAATTTGTTGCCACCTGCATCCGCATTAGAGGTGGCAGATATTTGCGTACCTATGACCTTGCCACGGTTGCTCAAAAGTCACGGGTAACTGCAGTGGCAACTACCAAAAGTAATCGTGAATGACTGTGATAAAGTAGCAGTCGCAATTACATATCGAAAAACTGCGACCAGTTATTTAAGACTAAAATCTGATTAATGTTGTTTGATATTAGAATTTCACACCATTACAAACGATTGTGAATAACCAAGAAAACAACGCAAATAGTCAGTGATGCCAAATAAATAAATAATGACCTCAAAAAGCTGGATTTCCCGCTTCCCGCAATTTCTCATTTCCTTCCGCTAAATGGACTTCGAAAAAGCCAGATTTAACGGGAAAAGAGCTAAATTGGCAGCCCTGGCTTTAACATACATTTGTACATATTTATGCACATGTCTAGCAGCACCACAATGGAGGAAAATAATAAACATAACTATTTATGTTCGTATAAACCAATGTTACCCAACCAAGCGCTAAAATCAGGGACCGTAAATAGCAGTAATTTTTTTTCCAACAGTTAAACTTGGCCAGATAATTTTTATGTTCGAAATAAAAGTCTTTCCGAATGGTAGACAAACTGCTTATCCAAATCAAACAAATTTGGTACCAAATAAAAGAGGACTTTAATAGCTTTCAAACAGAAATAACGATCGAAGGCTACCACTTCTATTTATATTTTTTTCTTATAATTTAATAAAAAATA
Organism: Rhagoletis pomonella; assembly: GCF_013731165.1. Lineage (NCBI taxonomy): Eukaryota > Metazoa > Arthropoda > Insecta > Diptera > Tephritidae > Rhagoletis > Rhagoletis pomonella. The sequence continues at coordinate 79,364,756 of NW_023458558.1, read as the reverse complement.
AATGCATATACCTGACCCAAAGTTTTTCTATGTTAATTAAAAAAAAAATTTTTTATATACACATTTTTTAATAGCTGGCTTTCCTCGTTTAAATATTTCAGTTTTAAAGCTGTTTTAGTCCTCTTTCAGTTGATACCAAACTTGTTCAATTTGGATAAGCGGTTTGTTTATTATTAGGAAAGGACTTTTATTTTCGACTTAAAAATGTCTGGCCAAGTTTAGCTGTTGAAAAAAAGTAACTGTTATTTACGGTCCTTGGCTAAAATATATGGTCCCAAAAACTTGCAGACTTTGAGAAATCAGTTTACGTCAAAAAATCTGCCTACTCCTCAAATCTGAACCGTTCGTTATTAATTGTACTTTGAGGTAGTGCTGCGCCTTTTCTGAATATTTCCAAAGTTAAAGGATCTAATAAAAATTAAGTGTAGATCAGTTTATTCTTTGAGATCCTTACACATTTTTGGTAATTTCTAAGTGTGGCAGAAATCTAAATAAATACCTCTGCAAAAACTAAAATAAGTCTTTAGAAAAAATATTTTTAAGTTACTACATGGCTAAAATATGCAAAATTATAAATATTTTTTTCACACAGAGGCTGACGAAAAAATAAGGCTCTTTAAAATTTCTTATGTTTTACTCATTCCCGTATAACATCGCGTTCTTTGGCTGTACTTTGAATGTAATTTAGACTATTTTGATTAAACACACAACGATTTTGGTATTGGTGTAAGCGTGTTGGCTATATTCTTAAAAACAAACTAAGCTGTTAAAAACCATGTTTGGTCAAACCCGTAGAAGAAGTTGTACGATTAGAAGCCAAAAAAAATACAAGATAAACTTTGGCGCTACAGCGAAGAGAAGCATCTGCCAGCACTAACATCGCATTGTATTCTTCACCGACAGCTTCCACGACTTTTCCTAAATTCCTTAATAATACACGGCAAATAGCAATAGAAAGAGTAAATATTTTCAAAAGTAATGCATTAAATTCACGAAATGGTGATGTTTTTTTGTTCCTATCCACAACCATAAACATTTAACTGACACACCCTTTAAAGCTCGACAAAAATCAAGGGTGACAAAGATGTACAGGACCAACAAATGCCTTGTGAAAAATATGAAATTTTATGGATGTTATTTTTCACAATGACGTCCTAGATAGCCGGGACCGTGACCATCGGTTATTTATTTGAAATTGAATTGAATTGATTGAATATTTTTCCAACAATTTTATTGATATGTTTTGATTGGGATGATTCAGCCTACCATAGTCGAAGATGTCACATATAAATTTTGGTCCCGATTGAAGTACATATGTACATAGATATCCAGCATTATGCTCTTTATGTTCTTATAGCTCTTCAGCGGTATGAAATCAAAGCTAAATTAGGATGGTGAGTCCCTACCCTGTGGGGAAAATCTCTAGTTCCGAACTGGTGTGCTTCTGGTACATTTAGACCTACTGGGTCTAAGTTCGCGATAAATCTCTTTTGCATGCATACTACGGGCGAATTTAACAAGGCGATGTCGTTACAATTGCCCCCGCTGCATCCCTTTTTCCATAGTTTCGAAATAGTCTTAAATTCTATAGTTCCGAACCAGTTCTAAAATCGACAGACGAAAGAAAAAATTATCATTATTTTTCAATCCTTTTGATTCTGCCGTGTGTGCGGTTTTAAAATATTTCCAAAGAACTGTGTTTTCAATATGAAATTAAATTTGTTTGAATTATTGTAAGAAATGAACGTTCACTGAAAATAAAATCTGCGTAAATACTTATAACGAAAACTTGCGTACATTTTACGAAAGTTTTCGTCATTTTGAGCCACGAAAGTTTTGGTTGATTGTACAAAACCGTTTTCGTCCATACTACGAAAATATGAGACATCAGATCTTAGTACATTTTACGAGCGTATTCGTACTATTAACGGACGAATTTCCTACTACTTACTAAAGAGTTTCGTACTATTTCTTTTTTTTTACGAAATTTTGGTAAAACGCACAAAATAGTTCGTATATTTAACGAAATTATTTTCCCAAAATCTGCGGCTGTTTCATAGAACTTCCGATTGCTTTCATTCACCACACTGTAAAAAAAACATAAGACGAATTATAACATAACACTTTTATTTTGTTTTATTCCTAATTTTAAGCGTTTTTCTTTAACAAAATATTTTGCAATGTTTTTATGTGGAGGTACTTGGCAGATTCGCACCTGCTTCGATGTTCGTTTCCTTTCTCGACTATAAAAAGAAAATTATAAGGCGTCTGAAATGCAAGTTTCAGTGAAAAATCATGCATGTACTTACTTCAAATTTCATTAAGTAGTGCGTCTGTTCCTGGCTTGGGCTTGCCGTTGATAGCTAACTGATGAAATTGCCTATTTTTGAAGTCCCACATTGCAGAGGAAGGCTGAGCGTGGGCGATGTTAAAAACATTGTATGCTTAAAAGCGTTTATCCACAGCTTTAACATTTAATTTTATATTGTATTTTTATCAAGCAAAAGCTTCTTAAAACTTTTAAAATTATATTATACGTCTCGCAGTAGCCAACCAGTAGCTTCGCAATGACGCGGTACATAAAAATATGATGAAATATTAAACTTCCAGTAATTGAGTATATTGTACGAAAATATTCGTATGTTGTACGAATTTAAAAAACATGTCTCTGCATTATTACTATGTACGAAAGTATTAAGTAAATTATACGAATACAGAATTGTAGATTTCGTAAATTTTAAAACCATCTGTAAATATTACGAATGCCTTCGTACAATATACAAAATTATTCGTACAGAGATTTGTTCAGTAATTTACGAATGTAAATTAAAATCGTAAATCGTAAATTGTACTGAAAAAATGCCATACGAAAGTTCTTTCGTTATATTTACGAATGGTTCGTAAAATCTTGTTTCGTTGTGAAAAATGTGTTCGTATTATGAACGAAAGTTTCGTACATTGTACAAAAACTAAGGCTACGAAAGTATTTCGTAGCACTTTTACGAAATTTTATTTTCAGTGTTTACATAACTTTGCCTGTAGCTGAAAGCTATGAAAAAGCATCTGCGAAGTGCAGAATGGAAGCGTATTTGAACGAAAAAGCCGCCAAATACATATCTATGTAAAGTAAACAAGCCCCCTGCTGCATGCCTTTTCCGATAGTTCCGAAATTCGACAGTTAAGATCTAGTACGCTCTGAGCTCCTTTTTTTTATGGTTCCGAACCAGTTTTAAATTCGTCGCCTTAGATATCGATTTCTAATGGAAAAAGTGAATTAAAATAGTTTTTTTAAGCACCACATTTCGCTGATTTTGAACTGGTAGGGATCTAGTTACTATCGGCTTGGTTCGTTTTTGGCGATAAAGATCTAGTACGGAAATAGAGACTTGATTCACTAGTTCACGGTTTCTCGGCAGGGTATATGGAGCGGTATGTAACGGGTGATTTTTTAAGAGCTTGATAACTTTTTTTTTAAAAAAAACGCATAAAATTTGCAAAATCTCATCCGTTCTTTATTTGAAACGTTAGATTGGTCCATGACATTTACTTTTTGAAGATAATTTCATTTAAATGTTGACCGCGGCTGCGTCTTAGGTGGTCCATTCGGAAAGTCCAATTTTGGGCAACTTTTTCGAGCATTTCGGCCGGAATAGCCCGAATTTCTTCGGAAATGTTGTCTTCCAAAGCTGGAATAGTTGCTGGCTTATTTCTGTAGACTTTAGACTTGACGTAGCCCCACAAAAAAATAGTCTAAAGGCGTCAAATCGCATGATCTTGGTGGCCAACTTACCGGTCCATTTCTTGAGATGAATTGTTCTCCGAAGTTTTCCCTCAAAATGGCCATAGAATCGCGAGCTGTGTGGCATGTAGCGCCATCTTGTTGAAACCACATGTCAACCAAGTTCAGTTCTTCCATTTTTGGCAACAAAAAGTTTGTTAGCATCGAACGATAGCGATCGCCATTCACCGTAACGTTGCGTCCAACAGCATCTTTGAAAAAATACGGTCCAATGATTCCACCAGCGTACAAACCACACCAAACAGTGCATTTTTTCGGGATGCATGGGCAGTTCTTGAACGGCTTCTGGTTGCTCTTCACTCCAAATGCGGCAATTTTGCTTATTTACGAAGCCATTCAACCAGAAATGAGCCTCATCGCTGAACAAAATTTGTCGATAAAAAAGCGGATTTTCTGCCAACTTTTCTAGGGCCCATTCACTGAAAATTCGACGTTGTGGCAGATCGTTCGGCTTCAGTTCTTGCACGAGCTGTATTTTATACGGTTTTACACCAAGATCTTTGCGTAAAATCTTCCATGTGGTCGAATAACACAAACCCAATTGCTGCGAACGGCGACGAATCGACATTTCACGGTCTTCAGCAACACTCTCAGAAACAGACGCAATATTCTCTTCTGTACGCACTGTACGCATTCGTGTGGTTGGTTTAATGTCCAATAAAGTAAACTGAGTGCGAAACTTGGTCACAATCGCATTAATTGTTTGCTCACTTGGTCGATTATGTAGACCATAAATCGGACGTAAAGCGCGAAACACATTTCGAACCGAACACTGATTTTGGTAATAAAATTCAATGATTTGCAAGCGTTGCTCGTTAGTAAGTCTATTCATGATGAAATTTCAAAGCATACTGAGCATCTTTCTCTTTGACACCATGTCTGAAATCCCACGTGATCTGTCAAATACTAATGCATGAAAATCCTAACCTCAAAAAAATCACCCGTTATATGTGAGCGGTATGAGCTTTGCAGCTTCCTGGCTATATTCGTCAGAGGTTGTCTGTGATCTTTGTGCTATATTTTTCACTCTCTTGGCTTCTTTTCAAAATTTTCAGAAAGTTTGTGGTACTATTTAAATGGCGCACTTTGGAATAAAATGGGTTATCTGATGGAGACATAAAAAACTCTTAGTAAAAAGGAACAACAAAAAATAGATCTGCCAGATTTTTTGTCAAACTAATTTCTTCTTTGCCAAACTAACGGTGCAATTAAAAATAGTTCGGTCCGTTATATTCGCGAAGATACGATAAAAATTATCAGGGTATTCATATAAACGCGAAAATGCCTCGTATCCGCGTATACCTCGAAAATAAACCGGTTTTTCATACAAAATTAAGCAAGTTTACGAGGTTTACGTAGTTACGAGGCATTTACTCGTTTAGATGAATTGTCCTAAATTTTTTTTCACTAAATATTTAATCTAGCAATAGAATAAAAAACACTCATTATAAAATAAGTGATAGGAATAAACATTGGATTTGTTGAAATATCATCTATTATTGTTAACGTATCATGTTAATAAATGTTTTTTGACGACGCGCTGACAAAAATAGACCCTTTAAAAATTTAGGGACCGAAAAATTAAAAAAAGTCATATACCTAAACTCATCTGCTTCCTCGCTCAATCAAGCCTAAAATATTAAATTTTTGTTTGTTGGGTGGTACTAAAAAATGTGTAATTTTTTAATACTTTGCTTTAAATGGAGAAATGCACACATACGTACGTACATATATTCTTACACACTACTGTGCACACAATGCTTCGAATTTGTTGCTCTAAAATGTTGCTCTACAAAGTACACTAGCAAATTGTTATGTTTTTGATTTTGTCAATGGCTTTGCTTGTATGACTGCCATTCCAAACCAGGATTGGGTTAATGGAGAAAGAAAGGAAGCATGGTGGCGGGGGTCGCTAGGAGTTTTCTATCGTCGCCCGAGTGTGTGCATTCAATTAGAAATTGTTGTAACGTTATCGTTGTTGTTCGTTCTTGCATTTGAAGTACAACCACTACCGCTGACACGCGGACATTAGTTTGTGGGAGGAATGGTCGAAGCGAACTGAAGAGTAGATAGACCTTTTTGGACAATTCTCGTAATTTAATTTCCTTGTTGCGAACGTGTGACGAATTTTCGAAAAAGCACTTTGCCCCACCCTGTTTAAAATTTATTATGATGCTTTTTTTGTAGACAGCCCATTTATTGAAAACATTTCAAAACCCATTTTAAGTTAATATAAAATACTAATATTGTTTTTTTTATTTTCAGGTGTGTATTTGGATGTAACTTTACAACATAAAAAACAAAAATTGGGTAAGCGCGTAAGATAAATATATTTATTGAGATCTTAAGCTGTTTGAATTTTGCTTTTCTGTTTCGAAAATAACATTGGGAATTGCATTTAAGTCATGGAAAAAATTCTGTGCCATATCCCAACGGGACCAGAAGCGCTCCATTGCACAGTGGTTGCATTTATATGGGGAGAGCGGCCAAAAATACTTTTAATGGACATATCGGGATAAAATTTTTACCCTAAGGTCTGTTAAGAGTAAAAACTGTAATATGTAAAAGTGGGCGGAGTTGGACACGCCCACATAAAGTCATGTGAAATATAATAGGGACACGACATTGTGACTGCGGGTGGTGTTATTATTTGCTTCCATACAAAAGAAAATTGTCAAACATACTTTGAATGGAAGAAAATGCGTCACACCGCCAGGAAAAAAATCATCAAAAATCAAAGCGATTTCTTAGCCACTTGAAACTTGAACTTTCTTGAGCTAGAATTCAGTGGGCTATAAAACTGCATATATAACTTTTTCCTAAAGGTTCCTAACTTTTTTCTAAAAGTTCTTATTAAAAAGGTTTGTGTTGTTTTAAAATTTTGTTAAATTTTTCTATTTTTTTTACAAAGTTTGAAATTTGGACTTACATGGTTTTTGTTAGTTATTTAGTTGTATTTTTTATAAAAAAAAAAATAAACATTAAACAAACAAAAGAAAAATAGCCGAAACTGGTCACGTTTCGTGTCCCTATTATTTTTCACATGACTGTATGTGGGCGTGTCCAATCCCGCCAACTTTTACATATTACAGTTTTTACTCTTAACATGCCTTAGAGTAAAAATTTTATTCCGATATGTTCGCCGACGCTTAGTCTTTTTGAAGACTCAACAAAATCTATTTTCGGACGCCACGATTTGAATTGGTGGAAACTGTTGGTTGCCATTTTAATGAAATGATTTCTTTCTTTTCGAGCCAATTATAATGATTTTTCAAAACTGCTCATTTTTGGCGTTTGGATCTTTGCCAAAACAACGCAAATTTTTAACAAGCGTAATTAATAAATTTTTGCAACTCATACCGATCTGGCTCAAACCACTCGTATTCAATATCTTTCGCTATTGCACCCAGCAAATTTTGAACTTCTTGTGAATGCGTACCGAAATTGTCACGCCAAATCTCAAAAACATGTAATCGAGAAAATGTGCCTAGAAACATTTTGAATTAGAAAATTAGATAAATCAAAAAATAAACATGAAAAAAACTGTAGAAAATAAAGAGCTTGGATTAAGTTATGAAATACTACGCGAGCCTCTGCAGGTCGATGCATCTACACTGAACACTTTTATAATCTTAAAATATTAACAAAAAACACGTAAATAAAAAGATTGAGGGCCGATAGGGGAAACACACTTAAAACATTACCTAAATATTTGAAAGACGAACCAAAAACACACAAAACCCTACTTTTCTAAAACAACGATTTGCATAAAACACAACACGAATTATCTAAAAGTATAATTGTAGAAATAAAGTCAATACCTCTATGTACAATATGCATTGAATACAATTTTAACTCATTCGGCTTTTCACAATATTTTAATTAAGTTAAATCCAATTCAATTTTCAGCGTGCTGACGCTGTACAAATAAAATGAACAATTGATGACACTTTTGTTGCTTTTTCAGAAACAACCGTTAGAATGAAAAATAAAAATATATGACAACATGAAGTTTGGACAAAAAACTGATTGCAACGCCTATTTTTTTTTTTAATTTTGGCATATGGCAGCAACCACTGTGCATTGGTCCTATTAGAGCGCTCCATATTAAGCACTAAGCGCTCCCTTCCTGATTTCACACTTCATTGTACTTTAGCATTGTGTGTCATTAGAATGAAGCGCTCCCTTGCTGCTGCTAAAGAAGCTCTTGGTGAGCGCTTCAACTAAGTGCTTCGTTAGTGCCCTTTAAAGCCTTCAAAAAGCGTTGCATCAAATTTTAATTGTTCTTATTATTTTTCTTTTAATACAAGATTGACTTACTTTTTTTAACCGTTTGATATTTTTGTTAGGCGTACTTAACTTATAAGCATGGGCTTTTCTATTCTATGTGGTATACATATGTAAATAAATACATACATATATACATACATATCAGGGTTGTTGCGAATATTCGCATTCGCAACCGCGGAGCTTCCGCACTAATTCTAACATTCGCATTTGCATCCGTATTCTCAATAATCAATGCGGAGTTTTTGCGAATGTTGTGCACTGATAAAACGTATATCTCGCAAACAAAATGACAACAAGAACAGGCACATTTATTTTCTTTTTGTGTTAATTGTCAAAATTAGCATTCCGCAAATGCTGAAAAAAACTGCAACAAATTCAGGACCGATTGAATCAACAGCAACTAGAAGTATTGCAAGACTGCGTCACGCGATGGTACAGTTCCCAATTATTCCAGAGGAGGGGAAAATCATGGAATTTTTTGATGAGCTATTAAATTATTAAAATGCTTATAAAAACTGTGTGACTTTTTAACAAAATCAGAAGATTCTGATCCGATGCGGCTGGCAGCCACGACTTTGAAAATATAATTTTGTTTGAAATTCTCATCCCTAGCAATCTCTAAAAAAATTCTCAAAAATCACGCGATTTTTTAGCCGGTTGAAACATTAGATTAAAATTATATGGGCTATAAAACTGCATACCCAAAAATGTTCTAAAGATTCTCATTAAAAAGTTGAAATTTTGATGAAAATTTGCTGAATTTTCCAAAATTTTCTATAAAGTTTTTAACTCTGATTTATATGGTTTTGGTCGAAGCTTGGACGGTATTTTTATAGAAAAATAACAAAAAAATTTTGCTCGGAAAACATTAGTAATATTAAAAAAAAAATCAACACGTGGTCACTTGCTTCAGTTATTCTATGCACAGTTATTGTTGGAAATCGAAATAATGGGCCTCATGCATAAAAAGTGAGTTTAATCTCAGACTCAGTTTTTGCACTGATGAAGTGAGCTTAAGCTCAAGAATTTAAACTGAAAATCGAGTCGAGGCTTAAGCTCACTTTTTATGCATGAGGCCCAATGTCTAAATGCACAGTTTCCACATGCGAAATTTCGGGACCCCATCATCGTGCATCTACATAAACATTAAACCCCTCAACTGATTTACATAACAGTGCGTAATGTATCTGGGCTAAAATATTCCATAGAGTCATGTCAATACTCCTCAGGGTCCTTACTCCTTAGTTCGATCCGATTTTCAATTTGTTCGGATTCGAACGATTGGTACTCTGAAAGAACACTTTCGAGCACCTTTCGTCAAATGGTCGAATCCCATTTTGTATTTCCCCTTTCGATTTTCGAAAATTTCGTAACCACTACGTCGAATGGAAACACCAAAATGGTAGAAAATTAGAGAATTGTGTTCCATAACAACTAACCATAGGAAGAGCCGCTAAAATTTGAGATAGTTCATTGATTATTGTATTATAGATAAGTGTTTGCCGAGCTTTTCCGCCGATTTGCGCTGCGCGCCTTGATGTTGTCACACAGTTTTACGCCGACTCCGAACGGCGATTGTATTTTTATGGGAGGCTATTTTTCATGGCAGAAATACACTGGGAGGTTTTCCATTGCCTGCCGACGGGTGACCGAATTGATTTCCTTTATGACACAATGTGTAGTTATGACTTGCGTAAGTTGTATACCCCTTTAGTATTACAATGCCTTGTGAACACGTTTCAGAATAAAGTTCTCTATGCACTCGAAATGTTTTCAATTAAAAATTATATACATATTCATGTAGTTTTGTATATTTTTTTTTGCAATCATTAACCGCCAAATACTGCATTTTTTCTAAATTATTTTTATAGAAATTTTATTGGGATTTTTATCAAGTAAAAGCTCCTTTCGCATTCTGTGTCAATATTTATAAAACAAAAAGCTCCACGATTTTAATATGAAGGTAACTGATTTCATTGTCACCTTTAGTAATTCTAATGTCACTAATGAGCAAACCTTTAATTTTTTAATCATGTAGTAAATTTGATTTTAAAAGCAAAAAAGGTAGGTAGAGATGTCGACTATAATTCCGTGTGTCGCAGGTTACAAATTAGATATACAAATTTTGAATTTATAAAGTGCACAGAATCAGACTGTTATTCTTCATAAAAATTAGTCAAATTTTAAGAAAAGTGTATGTATCACTCACTATTCGATGTAGCCAACTTTAGCGCGGATAGTAACATTGAGTCTGTGCGTGAATGCCGCACAAGCTGTGTTTTCTACGGCAACGATCGGGATCCAGATAAAAATTTTGCATGCAAATGCACAACAACAATATTATGATCCTGATAAAGATCTGGTCCAATTTTCGATTTGCTGTGTTTGTTTTGTTTCATTGATAATTTGCAGCACGGTTTGGTAGCACTGTCATTTGTCACGAAACATGTATTCTGCGATTTTTTTTCTCTTAACTTGCTTCAAGTAAATCGCCTTTATGTCAGATATGTGTTTAAATAAAATTTTCCCCATTTAGTGAGTTAATTTTTATAATTTTTCTTCCTAGTGCTGGAGTACAAAGTTATTGCTGCCAACCCCTACTAGAATGATCCAGATCATTTCCGTGAGAAATGATCGCGAAACAGAGCTGTATAGTCCAAGAAAACATGACTACAGGTTACACGAATGTGGTTTTCTGGCATTTTGTTCCAATGGGAAGTTTTTTTTTCTGAAAAACGTTTGATTTGGCGAACTTTATGCGATGGTGCCGAGTCAAGCATCGTTTAAAATATTTTCACGGTGAATGTCTTGATTTACCTTACGCCCTGTTCATTACAAAATACCACTATACCACATTCGTGCAGCATGTGAAGCATTCCCGTACAGACTCGATGCTTTAACTATGCACTATTCTTAAAACTGGATAGTTTTAATGCTGAACTGATGATAAAAAAGGCAAAATTATAGAACTTTTAATTTTTAACACCTCGAGCGCCTACCCCTGTTCTTTTAGAGTTACAAAATTTTCGACATTGTAAACTGGTACCACTGTTAAGGGCTGCTATGTAATGGCGGAGTGAAAAAAACGCCTATATTCAGACAAATAAAGTTGGCCTTTTGGAAAGTAAGTGCTTAAATAAGTGTGGCGGTTTAATGTATAGCATATTTAAGAACTCTGACGTCTTATTTTAGACCCTTAAATGTGCGCATTTTTTAACGAAGTAAGTAGTAAGGATTTTTTCATACAACACTGCTGGTTAATTTTTCCGGCTGGATGTTTGGTTTGCACACCGACAATCCATTTTTTGATCCGCCGAAAAATAATAACTTCTGTGTTTTATAAGCGTGTTAAATAATACATAGCAAACATATTTTATAAAAAAAATATAGTTCTCTAATTCTGGACATATGGACAAATTTCCGGAACCGCGCTCTTTTGTGTCACTCAACTTTAAATTAATTTTATTAATGTGATTTTACTCTTTCACTATGACGAGTTCTTGTAACTTATTTAATTTTTTTATGAATAATGTCATTTTAATTTGTATAAACAATCAAACAAAAAAATCAATCAATCAAAAAACAAATTAGACGTGTCATTTTGGGTACCTTCTGCACTTTTTTTGACCATTGTAATGTTGGAAAATTTATTAGGCGTTGAGAAAAATACGTGCCCCTCATTGAAAATAAACTGTAACAATTTAAAATCTGTCATTCGTAATTATCCAGAAGGTAATATTTTAAGTCCTTTTCCATTCTGTACTTTCAGCAATTAATTACATATTAAAAAATAAAATAAGGCCTTTTACTGATACGTTCCTTTAAAAATATAGAAAAATAGAACAATATAGTCTGGATATGTCTTGCGAGCAGTTGAATGAAAATTCTAAATACATAAAACAATTTTTATCTAAAATACGGCTATGAATTTATATGGATGTACCTAAAGGACTTTCAGATCTTTGTGCTGTGCGGTGAACGAATTTTTAACCCTTTCAGTTTCGAAAAAATTTAACGGCAAGCTAAATATTTAAAAGTTTGTATATCAGGAAAAGTCGACCCCCTGAAGGTGATAAAAATATATATTTTTTGTGTGTAAACTTCATCGTTCAAAAGTTATAGCTTGCCGGATATATTTTGCAGGGCACCTCAAATTTGTAAACTTTGTTAAAACCAGTTCAGTGAAATATAAACAAAAAAGATTGGTTTTGATTATATAAAGTTATTATGGTTATCACATTTATATACCCTTTACCTGTGTAATAGTCACAACATTAAAACTGGAAAAAAAGCTATAAAAACCGATTTTGTTACAGCTAATTTCTAGAATACTACTAGACTACGACTTACCAAAGAAAATAGGATAAAAACAAAATTAAAAAGGTGAAAGGGGAGTTAATCAGTTGCATTTTAGTAGCAGCCATATTAAATATCGATTATATTCGACGACAAGTCCACGGATAGGGTTAAATATTTATTCAAAAATTATTCTTACAATGGATCCCATTTCGTAAATTTTTTTCGAAATTGGTCGTGTCCCGCCCACTTATGTTAAATATGTGTATCTCGAAAACCTCTTAACTAATCTATATCAATTTGAATAAACACATTCCGCCTGACGTTCTTAAACACCGTCTTACAAATTTTTGAAATTGGGTAAAAACCACGCCCTCTAGAAACATGGCTAAATTTGAATTCTTGAAAATTACCGTTACTTTTTCTCTTTAATCATTATACTTTTACTTATAACTCTTTAAGCATTGAAGGAAAATTAGTCATACAAGAATTTATTGTTTCCTAAATGGATTTCAAACCAGGTGATGTATAATTTAATTTTGTGCCATCATTAAAAAAATTTTAATTTTTTATCTTTGAATCGCATGGCTCCGGAGATTTTCCCAGTGTTGATCCATATCTGAGGAAATTGGACGTTTCATATCGCCTGCTATTGTATTTTGATGGAAAATAATAATTCGTTTAAGCTGCCTAACCTCCTTGTCCTCAGCGGCATTTAATGCAAAGTCTTAAAAGTTCCGGTTGCAGTTTGAAATTATTTAACCACCCTACGAATACACCACTGATCTCATATTTTTACTGCTAATAGTAACAGTTATCCAAATAGTGTAAGAAATGGAATATACGCACTGCAGCGTAAGTGACTGACAAAAGCTACCCAAGTGACATGCACATGTTCCAAGTTTTTTTTTTTTTTGGGGAAGCAATCCTTTTTGTCTCCCACACGAAACACGGTTGCTTGCACAACATATGTTCCATCTAAAATACACCTAAAACAAGTCACTAAGAAAAACACATTTTGGACACTTTTAACTGATGCCTGTTCCCAAATGAGTGACGGCCGACCAGTCATCAGTCACCAGTTTTTTCAAGTAGATATCTGCTGAAGTTGAACGCGCAGGAGTTGCAAGTTTCAAATACATACATACATATGTACATTAGACTGCATCACCAAAAACAGTTGCGGTTTTTTCGCCGGGATTACAAAATTTATTATATTTTAAGACGTCCACCAAAATATTTCGAAAAAATATTAAGATTTAAGCGAGCTGGACCAATTTTAAAATACCTCCAAAAATGAAAATTTTTATGAATAAAAATAGTTTCTTAAAGAAGTTTTTGAAAAAAGTCCCCTCAGATGACAAATTAGATTAAGCTTAAAAAATCTGCATAAAAATATTTGAAAATCTTTTCAACAGAATCGTAAGAATGAGATTTTTGATGCTGTTTTTTAATTTTTTCAAAGATTGGTTTACGAAAAACTTAAATAACTGGGTCAAAAATGTTCTGATTTAGATTTTTGGGATCTCAGTAGAAAGGTATTTTCACACTGTTTTTATTTCTGGCCAAAAAACGTCATTCGTGTCCCATCTTGTTTTTTCGAATACCAACACATCTTAATTCAACTTTGAATGAAGTTCGTTCATCCTACCTTTCTCTCCCATCCTTTGAATGAGTTTATTAGCAAAGAAATAAAAAGGGTGAGGCAATACCTTTCCAATGACACCTCTCAAGTCTAAATCGGAAGAGTTTAGGTTCAGTTATTCAAGTTTTTCCTATACCCATCTTTGAAAAATGTTAAAAAACAGCATCAAAAATCTCATCATTACGATTCCGTTCAAACTTTTTTTTAATTTTTTTAATATTTTTATGCAAATATTTTAAGCTTAAACCGTTTTGTCATTTGAGGGGATTTTTTCAAAAAAAAATCTTTAAGAAACTATTTTTATTCATAAAAATCTCCATTTTTGGAGGTATTTTCAAATCGGTCCACTCACTTATATTTTTCCGAAATATTTTGGTGGACGTCTTAAAATGTAATAGATTTTATAATTCCAATGGAAAAATAGTACCGATTTTTTTTTTGTATGGGGAGTGATGCAGTCTAATGTACATGCATACATATAGCTCTAAAACTGGCTGAAATGTTTTAAATTTTAATCCTGGCTGAAATGTAAAAGCCATGGGGGTATCTTCCTGTTTTCACATCTCCCTTCTTTTCGCAAAGCATTTAAAAACCGTAATAAGGTGTTATTTAGAAATTGCTGTATAGTAGGAATTCAATTGTACGACGCAAAAAAATTGAATTCATATATCTAATTCGGCATCTGCTCAAAAACTATTAACATCCATTAAAAAGCCAATCAGCTCTTAATTATAGACTCTCTCGCAACTTAGTCGCGCATAGAGATATGCGTACATATGTATGTATGTATGTACATAAGTATGGACAAACTCTGCTTCTTCCAAATATTCCATTTTACCCAGTGTAATGTATTTGCTTGTTTACTAGTTTGAGATTGAAAATACCCTCCCGCCGCAAAAAGAATGCATGTGGGATGCCACTCAAATCATTGCATCTCACATTCAATTCATCCTATATGCCTCAGTGCAATAGAACTGTGGAGAATGCATTATTTGTCGCTGCACAATGCTTCACTGATTCGTACTATAGATATCGCAACGGAATTTCCAAAACAGTTCAACCATAATCTGGTGAATTGAAATTTCAAAATCCAGATGGGGAAATGAAAACAGGTTTCTGCCGTTAGAGCTGTATGATCTGAATTGTCACCGCGAATTTGACAAAAGCGTTGCGCTAGTGTTGACGATGTAAATGGGGGCCATGGTCAGCGGTGTATTCAGTTATGGTTGTTAGGATTATGTAACTGGCTCGGGCTATTAAGTAGAACCGCCTGTGAGCTTTGTAATGGGCAATTTTGGCATTTGACAGCGCCTTTGCGAGCTCACAAAAGATTTCAAACTGCCATATCCGCACATTCCGCTTTTCGTATTCGGGGTCGAGAGGAACTGGACACTGCGCTGCTCAGTTCAGATCACAAATCGCATATGAGACGAATATTGAACGACGAAATGATACGCACATAAATCAAAATGGTTGGACGGACGGACGTGGCGATTGGCAACCGGAAGGTAGTAAGCGGGCGCGCGGACGTTTGGCTGTGTGCATGTACAAGCGGTTGGACGAACGGCCGAACAGCCAGACGGATGGGCGAGCGACAAACAGCGTCGAAGAACAACAGATGAACAGTTCGCCTGTTAGACGTAAACATACACACGTGCATACATGCATATATACATTAAGACCGATTAATTTCACGGGGTGGATAGGCCTTTCGTGACGACTATGGACAGCAGTAAGGCAATCGAGCGCACGGGAATCGAAAATGAAGAGGGAATGACGGCAACAGCAATAGCAACAACAAGCAAGAGTGGCAGAAGTAAAATGAGTGGCAGAAGTAAAATGATGGCTTGAGTTGGGGAGGGTGCGGCAAGAATTTTTTGGTAGTTAGGTAGTCAAAATGTGCGCAAAAGAGCATTTGCGGAGAATCTCTTTGTATGTAATCATGTGTGTATGAGTGTGTGTGTTTGTGTGAATGGGAGGGTACTGTGAATGTGTGAGCAAAGCGAAAGAGCGAACTCAAAACAGAACAAATGAAATGACGACGGGTTGACTGGCTGTCAAAAGAACAAACATGGGCGCACAGCGGCGATGGCAATACGACAAAAACAACAAGAGTCACTTTTAAAAGCAGCAAATAACAGCAACAAAATACCAACATTGATGGTAAAATCAAGAGCATATCCGACACCAGAAGAAACCAAATGAAATGCAACTGTGGACAAACAAAAACACACGCAAATAGGGCTGAGCATACGAGTAGGTACATACAATACATACAGAGGGTGCCACCTAAAATGGCCCACCAGCGGAAAATTTACAAAACATGTTATAACACCAGAGCTTTATTATTTATTTTTAATCGGTATTATTTTTCTCAAAGCTCAATCGGCAACCAATAAAGAAAAGCATAATTAATTGAAAGAGATGGAGATGTTTTCAATATTTACGAGATATCAACAAAATACACCAAAAATTACGCGCCACTCAAAATGTCCCACTCATTGAAAGCAACACAGATAACGGTGTTTCACGAAAACTGTTAGTAAATTTATGTCTGTTTGCTTCATTTAGACATGTTGTTTATATGTTCGAGTTATTAGTTGCGTGTGCGAATTTTAGAAGAGTAAGATATTGCGCATTTTCGTAAGGTGGCTCCTCAAACCACAATCGAAATAAGAAATTTAATAATACAATATTACAAAGGCGGTAAAGTCAAAGATTAATAGCAGAGATGGTTAAAAAGGTGAGGTGCAATAAGGCCATACGCAATAAAGCTATATTGGAAATAAAGCCATATTTTTTTGGTAATAAGGCCATAAATTCGATATGGCTTTATTTCCAATTACAATTATTTTTATGTTTCTTTTATTTGAACAATGGAAAAAGTTCGCAACAAAACTACTAAACCGCCTTGAACTACAACGTCACCTTAAACATGCAATTACTCTCCTTCGCGTCCAGCCGCGCCGCGCTCCGCCGTTCACGCGCTGCGCCGGCCCCCGCGCTCCGCCCTTCACACACGGCGCGGTGCGGGGAGCCAGCAAATGTGCACCCGCCAGGTTATGCACTCCCAAAATTAAATTTACCTAAGTACATATATTTATTTTTCAATATCCAATAAATCCGGAAATATTAAATAATGATTTGTTTCATTCTATTAGTAATAATTTGTGTAAATTTAAATAATTCAGTATCAGTTTCAAGAGTGTGTCCAAGGCGAATTTAATAATGAATTACAACAAACACATCATTTGGACGTAATGTTCAGAACAAATTCAGATTCGCCGTTAACACCGCCTTGAGAGTGTCATTTCAGAATATGGCTTTATTTCTCATTTGCAAAATATTTTGTATGGCTTTATTTCTCTTTCTGATTGGAAATAAAGCCATATGGCTTTATTGCCTAAAAATATGGCTTTATTGCCATATGGCTTTATTACGTATGGCCTTATTGCACCCTACCGGTTAAAAAGCCACGCGGTACTATAAACAACATAATAAAACGTTATAATGAAGAAAACCGAATCGCAAACAAACCAAAACATCCTCGTCAGAAATTGCTGAATGAACGGGAAGAGCGTTGGATTCTCCAAAAAGTCAAATCAAATCCACGACTAAGTGCTCCAGTTCTTCGAGATATGTTAACGGAACAATTTAATACAAAATGCAGTGCAACAACCATCAGAAGGGTTCTTCATAAGGCTGGTTTACATGGAAGAATTGCCCTGAAAAAACCATTCGTTAGTGAAAAAAATAAGAAAATTCGGTTGGAATACGCTCAAACCTACTACATGAAAGATTTTGAGTTCTGGAAAAACGTAATTTTTGTTGACGAACCAAAATTCAACTTATTTGGATCAGACAGGAGATTAAACGTATGGCGAAGACCAAATGAAGAGCTGAAACATCTTCGACCTACAGTGAAGCATGGTGGTGGCCATGTGATGGTGTGGGGTGCTTGTTCAGTAGCAGGAGTTGGAAATCTGTGCTTCGTGGAAGGTAATATGGACAAATTTCAATATCTAAACATTTTGCGAGAAAATCTGAAACCAAGTGCACAGAAGCTGGGAATAGAGCAAACTTTTCACTTGTACCAAGATAACGATCCAAAGCATTTCGCCCACATCGTTAAGGAATGGTTATTGTATAATTGTCCTAAGGCCTTGAAAACCCCTCCACGATCTCCCGATTTAAACATAATTGAGAACTTATGGCAAAAATTGGAAGTTCAAATTCGGAAGCGCGCAATATCAAATTTGAACGACCTCAAGACTGCCCTTATGGAGGAGTGGGAAAAAATATCTACTGACTATACGAAAAAATTGGTGGAATCTGTTCCTAATAGGTTAAAATCAGTTATAAATCAAAGAGGATATCCCACAAAGTACTAATTTTAAGGAAATGTGTGGTTATTTTATGTATTTTCTTAAATTTAAATAAGTGGGCCATTTCATGTGGCTCATATATAACGATATGAATTGCTTTCTTTTCGCAAATATTGAAAACAGTATTTTATCAATGAAATATGTTTACGTTGTTTTGTTGGCTATTGTCTAAAATGTAAGAAAAATTAAAAAGTTAAAAAACAAAAACTAAATTTTTGGAGTTATAAGACGTTTTGTAAACTTTTCACAGGTGGGCCATTTTGAGTGGCTCTCACTGTATATATGTATGTATGTAAATACATACCTAAAAATTCATATGACTAGATATGGATGCCCGTATACATATAGAGTTGTGTTCATGAAAACAGTACTGCAACATCTTATAGGGCCAAAAAGTATTTTGTAAGCTGTGCGGCATTGCAGATTAAAAAGTTGCTGTCGGATTTTATAGATCACGAATAGAAAAAAAATAAATTTCCTTTTTCCTGGTGTACCTACAATACTCTGTTGTTCATTCAAATAGTGATGATTGAAAGAAGTATGTAGTTGAAAATACATACACGTACATACTATGTACCCATTTTGACACAGAACGAGGACGAGTTTAAACCAGCCAGGGGCACTGAAAAACTGGCCCTGAGGATATAGTTTAGTTTCTGTACTATCTACATAAAGAATGATAGAATACAAGATTGCGCCCATGAGAGAGGATTTTTAAGCGTAATTTTTGCGTGACGTTATCTTGGTGCAATTGCGAGAGAGAAATCCCAAACGCATAGAAAAATATGTAAACAATGCAGAAAAATTTGTTAATATTAATATTGCATCATCCAATTTTGCAGGAATCAATAATTATACAAAGATTAATTAATTAGGAACGCGTAGCAATAATTTTGGACATGTAGCCCTTTGGTATGTACGATTTTTAGCACATGCCGGATGTTGGCAAAATGCATGTATTAACAATGTTCGCAATTTCATCTAGACCAAAAGGAAGGTGTGGAGCAAAGTGAATTTAGACTCGTCACAAAGCATACATTTGTAAACGGTAGACAACCACTACAAACTCCGCAGTTATTGACTCCACAGCTTTGATTTGACGACTTTTGTAACATATCCGAGAGGATGTATAAGTGTAGCTTCTTTGGAAACAAATATTCTATGTAAGAAAAACATAATTTAAGCAAAACTTTTAAATTCATTATAATTTCGGCACTGTTTTGTATTAGGTACGTAATAGCGCGGTAAGATGCCACTGGTGCATTGCCTCATACCAGCTCTAAAAAAAATAAACAGGTGCTAACAAAAATAAATAGGTAGTGAAGTTTATGTATGTATTTACTGTAGAAACCGCTTTGTGTGTCATTGTCAGGAAACTAAACCAGCAACTGTCTACATTCAACAAGGAAATATAGCTACTAGAATTCACCAAGGAGGCCACCATAGTTCCATGTAGAAGCTCATAGCTCACTCGCTCGATTTGGTGTTTAATGCATCTCCTCGCCGGCAGAACTGCTTCCACTTTTTCGCGAAGCTTGCGTTCGTAGGAAACGAAAAAAAACTTATAGCGCGCGCTTTCCCTTTGTCTTCACTATTACAATTTGCCACCGCACACTTCCTTTTGCTTTGTAATGTCACAATAATTGTTTAAAACCACGCAGAAATATTAACGCACAAATATTAGAATTGTTAATTGGTTTTTTCGTATGCTCACAATCAACAATTGCACCAAGCTCACGTCACGCACACAGCTAATTCTGTCAAAATCGCAAAGAGCGGATTACCGGTACCGCGATGGGCGCACTTCACGATTGAGAGAATACAAAGGTTGCGCCGATCTCGGACCGCTATT
>NW_023458558.1:79325507-79344089 GCF_013731165.1 Rhagoletis pomonella | reverse complement strand
AATAGCGGTCCGAGATCGGCGCAACCTTTGTATTCTCTCAATCGTGATTCATGGGCGTACTCTATATTTCTCTCAATAGTGGTATATTATGCATTTACATATAACATATTTGTTTGCCAAATTTTGGCAATATTTGGGAACTATTTCCAAGCTTTGGGAATTAGGGTTTGGCTATTGTAACTAAGTATGTATATTACAGCTTGTACGATATATCGCACAAATGATAGCAAAGGGTTAAAACAGAACTGGATGTCGGAATCTTTATTATTACCCGAAAAAACATTCTCTGACATTTACTTTTTTAACTAATTTCATTCAAATGTTGGCCACTACTACACCGTAAGTGGAACATTCGAAAACTCCAATGTTCAATTAGGGGATTCGTAAAGTCTTAAACTCGTAAGATTACGAGGCTTTTATGGGAAAGCCCCCTTTTCAAAAAGGTGTAAATAGGTGCGTAAAAAGACTGTTTGACGGATCAACCAGGATTTTGTGAAGCAATTTTTGTTTCGTACTATTTTCCATAACATCCCGCCATCTTGTTTCTATCACTCTTGGGTAAAATACAATTAAAAATGCCGAAAATTAGCACAAAACCAATACAATTAGAAGAAGTCAATACAGTTAGTGGATGAAATTCATTCATTTATTCGCGTATTATTTTTTTTCATTTATTTTCATTATTTTATCATACATTTTAGTATAAAAATTTCAGCCCCTCGGCAACAATTAAGTTTACGAGGTCGTTTTCGCATCAAATTTGCCTCGTAAATTTACGAGGGGCTCATAAATAGGGCTCCATACAAATTTTGATAGTTCTTTTACGAGGCTCGTAAATTTACGAGCTTTACGAGGTTTACAAGGCTTTTACGGCAAGACCCCTAATTACTCTTTCCAGAAATGCGCACATTACGCGAGTAATGTTGGCTTCCAAATTTTGAATTACAATTGGGGAGTTTGAATGGCAGCACCCAACGGCACTATGTACTATTTTCGTGAGCACGGCTATATGTGTGCCAGAAGATGTTTCTTTCTTTAGAAACTGAGCTGACAATGAAACCGAAGGATCTTCATAGGCATAAATAAGTTTGAGGAACAGCTTTTTAGAAGCTGTGAGAAGATATATACATATGCAAATAAAAATACATATGTACAAACGAATGGGCTAAAAAAGAACACGTACATATGTGTGTACATACGATGTAGATTAGACCCACGATGTAGGGAGAAAGAGGTGGCGCAATCAGCAGTACCGCTACTTTGTTCTTGGCGAATTTGACAGAATAAGTTGTTCGTGTGACGTCATTTTAGAAAACTGTTTGTATGTATGCAGAAATGTTTATATGTATGTAAATATGGCGACCTCCATGGTTTGACAGTTAACACTCTTTCTCTCCTCCATCTCCAACTACTCTTTCCTATTCGTTGCTATCTTGACGTCATCACCCGCAGGAATGCGCAATCTTGTATTCTATCATTCTTGGATTAGACCAACCAGAAAATAATGAAAGTGCTCCTTTTTGACGCTCTTGACTTCTGAATTTTTCCATCTGGGCCTTACATTTTGCTATATGAAAAAGTCTTGAAAAAAAACTAGAATAAATCCGAAAATCGCGCTTCAAGATTTGATTTTTTCTTAAAACGTTTTTTTTTGCAATTTTTTATCATTAGTAATATTTATAGCCGCAACTTTGACTGTCCAAATAAGCCGACGCAGAGAATACTACGTTCAATATATATATGTAATTTGAGATATTATGCAAAAATCTTTAAAAAAAGAGAAAATTATTCTAAAATTGATTATTCTTTAGAAAAAATTGGCAATTTTTTAAGGCTAATACTATTTATAACCACATCTTTGCCTAACAAAATTGCAGAAATATTGCGTTGATTTATTCTCGAGATATCGGTAAGAGAAGACAACCGTTATGGATTATCAATATTTTATCGTTCCATTTTATAACTTCTGAGCATCACATGTTAACGGAATTCTTAAAAACGTGGTAATTTATAGCAGTGGCGAACATGGCTTTGGGTGCCATGGGGCGATGATGTGAACTGTTCGATGAGGAATCTTACAATCTAAAATTCGCTAAAGATAAGGACTTTGTTTTATAACGAAATGCCGACAAAAATAAATAAAGTATTTTCAGAATGTCACGATGCATCCAATTAAGCAATCCTTAAAAAAGTACAGAGATAGACGTCAGTGTCAGCTAATACCTTCAGAAAAATGTTTATATTTGGGAAATTTTCACCTGGACAATTATCCAGCACATCTAATGCATTTAAATGCCTAATGCTGACTTTGGTATTCAGATATCTTCTCCAGATATCTTCTCCAGATATCTTCTCTGGAGGTCCAGTAATGAAGAATTGTTCATAAAACTCAACAGTTTTTATGAATACTTCAGGCACTTTGTCAACTTCAGATACGCGGTTTTGGACTTTAAACGATATAATGATTCCAAGAAAGATAAACTTATTATTATTAGACACTATGAAATTTCACTCTCCCTTATTTTTTTGTAAACAAAATTATTTTTCTTGCGATTGTCTATAGATATTCTTTAGGTTTAGGGGTAAGATCTGTTATGCTTGGCAAGACTTCGCAAAGAATAAAGGCAACCCATGAAGTATAGGGTTGGTTAATGAAAAATTAATTAATGGTGCAAGTAACATATCGGCCTTTTTTCAATAACATTTCCCAACGGTGCATATACATATGTACTTACACACATACATATGTATATCTATTGCAGTTCTTACCAGTGTAGCTGAAGAGCTTGACTTCAGAGCTTTGAAACAGCCCTATGTTTTAATAGTAGGAATGTACACTAAGATGCTCTTTAGTATTGGGAAAATTTGTTTGCAATACTCGACATGAATAGCTTTATTTTATCCTAAATTACGTGCGATATTACAACGTCGGCCGCTGTGATGTAGTGGTAAGCAGTGCGCGCTTCCACTCCGCAACGCCTGGGTTCAAACCCTGGTCAAAGCAACATCGCAAAAAATATAGAAAAAAGTTTTTTGTTAACAGCGGTCGTCCCTCGGCAGGCAATGGCAAACCTCCGAGTGTATTTCTGCCATGAAAAACAGCTTCTCATAAAAATACAATCGCTGTTCGGAGTCGGCGTAAAACTGTAGGTCCCTCCGCTTTGTGTGACAACATCAAGCGCACGCCACAAATCGGAGGAGAAGCTCGGCCAAACACTAACATATGTGTAAGCGCTAATCTATTATTATTATTATTACAACGATAACGATAACCCGTGCCATTTGTAGTTGAAATTTTCGTCAAGAAATTTCCCTGAAAAACTAGACAAGCGTTAAAATATTCATAATTGTAAAAAAACGGCAAAGGGGAAAATATAAGAAGTATGCATATCAATAGTTTCTGGGACTCCCTAATGTACGTAATACTTACATATGTTATTTGGAAAATCGGCAGGTGTTCTTTTATATTCAAATTCAAAGCAAAGATCGCTAAACAACCAAGTAATGGAACTAAAAAACTATAAACTTACTACAACATAATTACAGGAAAACCAAAAGGAAAAAGATTTATTGCATCACGCAATTAGCACTTTAATATACCATTCCCACTGTCTTTGTCATCGGTATATTCGAAACTACAAACACATCTGTATGCTGTGTATGGGAACAACAAGGAAAAAAAGTGCCACTGTAAAAAATTGAGTTCACATTATGAATAATAATTAAAATTAATAATCACTATTACCAACTAAAAAATGGGTGGAATGGATAGCGGCAATGTTAAAAAGGCCGAAAAACAACAACGGGGTACTTGTATAATGAAGCCATCCAGCCAACAATGGACAACTCAGGCAGCTGCTGGTCGTGAGGCTTTTAAGGCCACGGAGCGAAACAAATCCTGACAGTGTACTAGCGGAGGAACCGTTATACATATATTCATATGTACCTATGTACATATGTGAATATAAATACTTACTACATATGCACGTATGTAAGTGCATATGTACAAATGTACATTTATATAAATATACACGGAATATTTTCTATAAATATATAGAAAATAGATCGGCGCCTAGTAGGAAGGAAGGGGAATGGCTACTTATGTATGTATGTATGTATGTACATATACAGCTACGGAAAAATGAAAAAAGTTGACCGGCCTGCCCGCCAAACATCCAACTTAAGTAAACGCCGGGGGTGGTAGCGCCTTTAGCCGCACCGGCGGCAACAGCAGCCTTCTACGAGCACTTTTCCACGCTTTTCACTTTCAATTGAAACTCAACTTTAATATTTGTTTTTCTCACATTTAAGCGTCAGCAAAGTAGCAGCAAAAGCACAACATAAAATAACAACAACATACGTGCATAGTATGTGTGTGTGCAAAAGAAAAACAAACAAAACAATTGTGCACCACACAAAAAGTAATAAATCTTTACAATATTTCGGTGCAGCAGCAACGGCAACAACAAGAAACAACGATGACAATTCTCTCTTTCCGCCGGCAAGTTGCGTACGACCAATTCTTCTCTCTGGTGGCGTTATTGCTACTCGCCTTACCCAGCCGCTTCCCACTTACCAAAAACGAGTTGTTGCTCGCGCTTATTACTATAGTTGGTGTATCTACTTTACGCAATTGTTATTGACTTTAAGGGGATTCCCTTAAAATCGCAAATTAACGGGCCTCGCAAAAGAACTGTCACATTTTATATGGACGTCTGCTACGCGGCCCTCGTAAAATTACGAGGCAAATTTGATGTGACATCGCAAACTTCAATGTTGCTGGGTCCGAAAATTTTATACTAAACTAATGATAAACGAATGAAAATAAATGAAAAATAAAAATACAATAAAATATATGGATAAAATGAATGCATTTCGTCCACCAACTGTATTAACTTAGTTTTTCTGCTAGTTTTAGGCATCTTTTTAAATTATATTTTGGCTTTCTTTTGAGCTGACAGGCTGTTATCAAAAATACTACGAAACTAAAATTGATTCACGAAATTTGGGTTAAACTGTCAAACAGCCACTTTACTCACCTATTTACACATTTGTGCTAGGGAGTGTTCCCGTATCGTAAAATTACGAGTTTTACACAGTTTAAGACTTAACGAGTTTAAAGGAATGCCCCTTTTGTTTTTGTTGCCATCTGCTTATAACAACAAAAAGTCAAGTTCAATTTCATTCATTCATTCATGGTCGCATCGCACAGCTAAGGGAAACCAGTACACTCATTGAGGTCGTGCATACGCAAGCATCAAATGCTGCAAGTTGGCGTGCTGCAAGTGGTTCATCCGCAATTTTTAACGAATTCGTCGAGCAGCAAAATTAAATATTCAAATCTTCTTCAACTATTGTTAATAGTTGGTATCGAATACATATTCATAAAGTACATGCGTTGCACGAATAACAGGGTGACAACTATGCACTAGCAGATGGCTGAACAGAAAAAATTTAATTTAGATAGTGAAAGATCGAATGAGAGGTGTAAATGGAGGAGTGGCAGCAAAATTGACGCTAACAATTTCATTAGAAATCCCAGCAGTGGGCGTGGCAGAGTGTCGTTATCACGGCTAACAAATCTATGCAAAAGCTTGAAAAAGCCTATTTTGCATATACATACATATGTATGTATGTATGTAGGTATCTGGCAGTTCGTTGGTTTGCGCATACATATATTTGACATATTAGCATGTTATTTATGTAGGTATGGCAACAAAAACGTAGATTTTCCCCGATGTCGCAAACAAAGGTGGCGCATTTCGCAAACCGCTACTTTGGCTTTGCGGATTTTAGCAACTCGAAAGTAAAAGTAAAAAACGCCTCAGGAATTTTAAATGCACTGAAATTTTCCAATACTGGCTTTGTTTCTTATATTTTCTAGCAGATAATTATCAGGAAGAAGAACGGGGAAATTGAGAGAATTACGCCCACAGAGAGCGAAATAAAGAAATAGTAAATAAACGTAAAATTAGCAGAAACTAGCAATTAAACAGCTGATCGATGTATTTGACTATTGAATTGACTATTGAAAATATTTGGCGCGATGTTTTGTTTATCCATTTTGACAGCTGCTAAAAAATTTTACTAGCAGAAATTAGCAGGAGAGCCAAAAAAAGAAGAGCGTAAGAACGAGAGAGCGCTGCTGGTTTCTGCTAGTTTTTTGGGTTAAGAAACGCTTTCCAGCAGAAATTGGTGATAATTTGAAATAATTATCTGTTAGGAAACAAAGCTACTTTCACAGAAATCACCGTTTTTATATTTTCTGTAATTCGTTTTGTAAATCATGTAGTATTTTTACAATTTAACACAAAAGCCCCGTTTCCTATCGAAAAAATTAATTTTCAAAAAATTTACTCTTCCGACAGTTTCTTTTATCCTTCTGTTGTGTTATGTTTACTTTTACTAGAGAAATGCCATCGCCGCCGGGAATGCGCAGTTTTGTATTTAACCATTCTTGTACATTTTCGGGTAAAAGGTAACGACTGATGAGTAGTGCATATATATGAGGACTCGCAATGAGACCTCAAGCATTGGAACGTAAACAGCAACTGGAAGATGAAGCTGCAAAAGCTATATATGTATATGCCAACAAAGCTAACAGCTTGAATTTGAAAAAACCGAACAAACTTGACGTTCGTTAAGGTAAATTTTGATAATTATTAAAAAAAATTTCAAAGCGTTTTGGCGTTTATAGACTGGCTCCACATCTTGAAGTAAAGATCTATCGAAGAACTCTTCAACCGAATAAAGCTTATTTACCTTTTATCCAACTATTTACATCTACGGAAAGTAGTTTTTCGAATTACTCAATTTTTTCATTGATAATTAAATTCTTTAATTCTGACATGTACTATTGAATACAAATATTGAAAGATTGATCAAAAATTCGCATTTTAATTCGTATATGTATCGATACTGAGTACCCCAAAGTATTCAGTACTCACAAAAGAACTCGAAAACACTCAGTACTTAAAAGTATTCTGTTCCAATCATAATTTTGATACATGTCCTCAGGATCGATTCAAAGTACTCAGTATTAAGTGCCGAATAGATACTTAAAAGTAGTGAGTTCTATTTACATTTACCGGTATTCAGAAATGATTGTACTCAATTTCAAGCCTCAATGAGTCTCATTAGCCATTTAATCGAAGTAATTTGGTATTACATAATATATTAATTTGAATAAAGTACTGCCAGTTTGTAAAATTTCTACACTAAGCATTGTAATGCTACCAACTGTGTATATTTAATGAAAGTACTCACTACTCTCAAAAATATCTATCCTTAAAAGTATCGATACCAAAGAACTCGATCCTAAAAAGTACTCGATACTTCCCAACACTAACACTTTGGGGGTAAAAATCCACCTAAGACTCAGCTATCTTCGGGGATATTAATGCTGACCTTGAATAACAATTTACAGAAGAATTTACTTTTAAATTGCAAAGCCAGAATTAACATCAGTGATGACAGGTAATATGACGTTTTAACAATTCGTATTTCGCTCTCTCAATCGTAATTCGCTCTCCCATTTGTCATGCGCCATCCAATTACCCTTCCAATTAAGTAATTCGCCATAAAAAATTTTGAGAGCGAATAACCTCATGACGCACAAATCGGTGCCTTCTCTAATATTTATCGGAAATAAATCGAAATTTGACAGCCGAAAAAATAAAAAAATAATAAACAAAGAGGAATTATTGCCGTTATTAATAAAATATTGTCTCTATATTAAAAGATGTTAACTAACATTTTTTCTCCATCTTCGATATTTTCAGTAAATAAAAATAATAATAAATAGCGAAGAACAATAAGTAGAGCTGCCAGACGAATTACTTAGAGAGCGAATTACGAATCGTGGAAACGTTGTATAGGTCTAAGATCGGTTCTAACGTCACAAAGTAGTTTTTGTGAAAATTGCAGATAGAGGGTATTGAATATAAGCCCTCGTTTTGTTTATTTGCTAGAGCTTCTAAAATATTTTGCAATAAACGCGATTTTTCGACAATCTTACCTTATGTGGTCTATATTAAAAATCCCTTAGCTCCCCTATTTAGCAAAATAATTCAATGAATATCATCATGCATGGGCAGATTACGAGCACACTATGGGCCAGCTTTTCTCAATATTCATCGCAATCTGGATGTCAATAGCTTTGTTCCACACGCATTCCGGGCTGCTCCGGTAATTAGAGCGTAAAAATAAGTTACTCTCTCACAAGTGTCAAAAATGTGTCAATACGTGCCGAAAGTGTCCAGAGCGTAAGAAACGCCCGGAATCAACAAATCAGCTCTAAACAAGTATATTATGTGTACTTATCTTATATGGCTAGAAGATTATCAAATACCTACATTTCGGAAACTTGTAGCTCAATTCTGTTTCGGTGACAACAATTTTTTACCGATAAATTTAAACTTTTTCATATATTCTTCCGTAATAAAACTGTGACAAGAATTTTCCAGTGATACAAAATAGGGCCGTTAGTGCTATTTTCTATTTTTGTATTTTACAAAATTTGTTTTCAGATGTAAGGAAATAACAGCTGTTATTTCAAATTGACTTCTTGCACATTTCTGTCCGGGCTGTTTCGGGCACGAAGAAAAAGACATCCAAAAGTGAAAGGTATTCGCTCTCTATTACCAATTTTTTTAGCGTGAGGAACGTTTTCTGGGCTGTTTAGAGCATCCGCGGGCTCGTGTGGAAGAAACTTAATGTTGACTCAGTGTTAAAGTCATTTTTATTTATACCCCGGTGAATTGCCTGTGACTTTTCTTTAAGTTTTGCTAAATTATATTACTCCAAATAAAACAATAATGTTCCTGGTTGTTACGAATGACTTTACATGAAACCACCCCTAAATAGAAATCCTGCGGCCGGCCCTGCTGAGGTGCTACTCTATATATGTACATTTTTTTTAGCAAACTACGTAATTCGATAACATGTACATACTGCATGTGCATACATACATATTAATTACGTATACATAATATAATAATAATAAAATCACAATAACATAATATGTATGTAAAGATAATAAGTACATATTAAATAAGTAATCTGCATCGGTCGAATAAAATCACTTAATACATTCATACATACATATGTACATTTATATACTAGCAAGGCCGTAGCCAGGATTTTTTTCGGTGGGGGTTCGGACAAAATATATTTTTTGTTTTCACTTTTATTTCAAAATAGATTGATTAAAAGAAAAATACTGATAAAAACAAGCATATAAAAAATTAAGATTATCGTTAATTTCTTCACGATCCAATTATCGGATCTAAACAAAATTAGCATGGGCCACCCTTGAGGTCCCACTATTCCGACGAACTGATAACCTCCTCCTTTTTTGAAGTCGGTTAATAAAATATTTCACACAAACCGGGTTGAAATTTTGAAATTCCTGTCCGTATTTTGTTTGTAAGTCAAATATTAGTGGCATTATGCTACTATGATTGCACGGTCGAGTAATCATAGTCAACTTATGTACAGTAGTCGAAAAAAATATATCCGCACCAAATGTTTACAAGTTTAAAATATTATTTTTGCTGTTATTTAATTTTGTTTAGTTTTTTATAGTTCATTCTTTAACAACATCCGTATAAATACAAGTTTAAATGCAGTGTCACACGATTGGGTATTTGCCGAAATTTGGTGCAAATCATATCCTAATTGTGTGAATACCACGGATGTTGCGAATATTTGCATTCGCATGCGTTATGCGGATGATTCGCATCATTTTACACATTCGTATTCGACATTCGCATTCGCATCAAATGATACGAATGTTTTGCGAATGCGAATGTGTACATGGGCAGAGAGTCCACTCTAATATTGTTGAAATGTCTCTAAATCTCTCTAACTAGTGAATACCCAAATATTTTTCTCTATCCCAATCAAGAAAAATTATTTTTAGAAATTTTTCAATAGAAGATTGCTGTATTGTACCAATCTTTTAACTACAAAGAAAAATTGTCCTAATTTTTTTAATTTTGTACCAATAGCCCATTATAAAAATGCACAAATCTGTACAAATGTACCAATCGAGTGACACTGCCTTAAAAATGTATGCAATTTAAAAAGAATAAATTCAATAAATTTTCGTAAAAATTTCGAGTTTTTAATTAGATTCTGAACACCTACATATTTATATTATTTATGTACCGGACTGTCAGATTTTTTGAGCAGTGTGGCTAAGGAATTCATCAATATTTATTCAAAATTGATTCTTTATGAAAGAAGTGGTATTTCAAGAAATTCTAGGAAAATGGGGGTGGCACCGCCCACTTAAATAATATATGCGTATCTCAAAAACTACTTCACCGACCGATCTCAACATACACATTGTGCTTAGCCTCCTTAAGTACTGTCTTGAATATTTTTGAAATCGGACAACACCTACTCCTCCTAAAATATAGCTAGCTTTAAGTTTTATGAAATTACCATTGCGTTGGTGAAGCTCGTGGTTTTTGTCCGATTTCCAAAATTTAAGAAGCCTAAGCGTAATGTGTATACCAAAGTTGGTTGAGATCGGTTAAGTATTTTTTGAGATACACATACATATATGATATAAGTGGGCGGTGTCACCCCCATTTTCCAAAAATTTCTTGACAACCACTTCTTTGCTATAGAGCGATTGTATACATCAATTTTGAATAAATATTAATGAGTTCCTTATCCACACTGCTCAAAAATCTGAAAGTCCGGTACATAAACAATATAAATTCAAGGCCGTATTTAAGAAAAGTCGCCTAACTTCGGCAATTTTTGTGCGATTGCAATAAATGAGCTATCAGTTTATTAAAAAATAGATTTAATTTTAGACAGTAATACATATTTTGAAATTGTGGAAATTATCGATGGTACAAATTAAAAAAATTAAGAGAAATATGAATTTATTAAAAATCCCAATAAGCCAAGTCCGACAATAGATTATTATATGCCATATAAAAGGCCTATATATCCTCTTCTCAGATCATATTCGATCTTTGAAATCGAATCAAAAATAGTCATTCAAAAACTCATAAATCTATAAAATTCTATTATCTGACCTAAATCGACAGGTCGCGACCTCTAAATGACCTTTAAATAATCTATAAAAATTGGCAATAATATTTCTCATAAAAACGAATAAAAGTAGGGGATAGGTCTTGAAATTTAAAAAAAAAAAACATTTTCGATGGGCACCCTAATGTAGATATATGTATTTATTTGCTCTCATAATGTATTCAAAGGTTTAGCGAATCTTGTACATACAATAGATGAATTGTCAATAAAAATCATGTCTCATGGCGGTGTTACTGCCTCATCTAAAAGTACCGCTCACGTGCTAATAAAGTAAAAAAAGAAGACAGACAACAAAAACGCATGGTACACATTTAAGCATAAATCATCCCTCTTCGCTCATTTGCAAATACAGTGTAACCTCTCCTAGATGAACACTTCCCTTAGGAGAACATTTTTTCCTATACCATGTATTGGGTATAATTTTCGGAACAAATTAGCTCCACTTGAGGGGAATCTAATTATTTGCTTATAAAATTGGCATACAAACTTCTATTGCGCAGAAGCGAACCTCTTATAAATGGGCATTAAGAATTCTCTTCATGACCACACAAAACGTTTCTAATGCAGTTTTCGTCTTTGCGCTGCCGCTATCACCTTATATGAATTCCTCTGTTTTTTCAGTCATAGAGTAAATAATAGTCGTATATTTATGCAAATGCAATATTTTTGAAATAACATATATTTGCTTATACACATTTTTCTAACAAAAAAGGTCTTTTATAAAAATTTAAAATTTCTAGAATAAGCTTCCCTTGAGTGGGCACCTCTCTTCGGCGGACAAAAGTTTCCTGACGATGAGTGCCCGCTCAAGGGAAGTTTCACTTTATTTACATATGTATGTACTGGCTTGCACAAATGTTGCGCAACATGACATTGGCTTACTTCCAATGCAACACTTCCAGTTGTTTTGAACAGATGGTAAACAAAATATGCTCATACATAAGTGTGTAAAATGTACATATGTACTTGCACATTTATCAATAAGTACCGTGACCCTGTGCAAAAAGAAAGAAATTCTGTTATCACATAAATACATACATATACATATGTAATCACTGTATTCAAGAGAGCTGCTTAAACATTTGAAGAGTTATATTAAAAAAGTTTTAACTCTTGGAAATATCAAGCTTTGGCAGTAAGATATGTATGTACATGCATATGTGGTACGTGCACTTCTATTACAAAGCTTTCGGTTTTTCAAAGAGCCTTACATTGCTGCAAAATGGACTTATTATCAAATGTATTTCACTATGGAAGGGTAGAAAATAAGGAGTCGTCATAACCCTGCAAAAATCGTGGGACCATGTAGTCCATTTGTGGTATATTGGAGTACTTACAAAAGTGTTCCTCTGTCATGCTGTAGAGGACCAACTCGTGTCTCTGCGCCAGCTTATTGCTTGTTACCCGATAACTGCTCGTGTTTTAACGAAATGTGATTGAAGTTGCGCATTTGAACGCACATTTGCATGTCTGGCTGTAGCTGAACGTGTAGAGATGCTCGCTGTTAGTTGTGAGCTCCCAGCATGTTCGGGTTCAAATGCCGTCAGAGGCAACATGTAATTTTTAATTTTTGTCTTGGGTTTTATTAATTTCGAAAAAGCATATGAGAAGTGAAGAACAAAAGCGTGTACAAACGAAAAAGTATAACAACAATGCCATTGTTAATATGTTGGAGTAGTTTTGTGCTACTCTGATGTAATGCAGGGATGGAGTATATGGTCCTGCCCTAGGACATCGCAATGTTAATTGGACCATATTTTTTATATGAATTGTGGTTAATTTTGGAGTATTCCTTGGTCCTTAGGGAGTACTCTTTACACGTATGCATGGAGTAGTCGCGATTTTTGCAGGGAAACTGATCAAACGAGAAATAATCGCATATTAAATTATTCATAACATGCGAAGTTCATAACTGTAATCATTACAGTCATATCTAAATAAACACCTGACATATGTATTTACATACGAAATCCAGTCTTGAGGATTAGATATGGATGCCACCTTTGTGTTTTTTGAGATATAGCTGCATGAACCAACTAAACAGATCACCCAGCACGGCAACTGTGTATTTGTAATTGCATTTGAGAAAAAAAAATAAATAATTGATGACGTCATTTTTTAATCAGTTTCGTTCCTTTTCACACACATGGCGGCGCAAAAATGACGTCATTGCAAAAAAAATTTTTTCTCGCACGCCGTCCTGGATGATCTTATTCGTTCGTTCATGATATAGCTGGTTATTGCATGGCCATTGTCGCATGTTATTTGAATGAAGACAGAAACGAAAAATACATGTTTTCACCATGTCAAATTCAATGGCATTTGTCCTTAAATAAGTGAAAGTACATTTTCAAGTGGGTCTAAAACGATTTTTCGATTTGATTAGGGATCTGAAGTCAGTTTTTCGAAACTGAAAATGGCGGATCCAAAATGGCGGACCATTTTTTTTTAAATGATTGGATATGTTCGAAACCCGGAACTCGAGAGTTTTTGTGGTCGCCGATTACGAATCTGAAGTCAATTTTGTTAAATTCAAAGTGGCGTATCCAATATGGCGATCAAATTTAAAAAAAATACTAAAATTAAAACGGTGATACTGAACGTTTTAAACATTGGCAAGGGTTAAAAAATGTTTCCAGTGGGTTTCTGGGGTTGCTGATTACGAATCTGATGTCAGATTTTCAAAATTCAAAATGGTGGATCCAAAATGGCGACCAACTTTAATAAAATGATTGGATTTGTTTGAAACTCTTAACCGCCATTTAGAATTTTGAAAATCTGACATCAGATTCGTATTCAGCAACCCCAGAAACCCACTGGAAACGTGTTTTAACCCTTGACAATGTTTAAAACGTTCAGTATCAACGTTTTAATTTTAGTACTTTTTTTTAATTTAATCGCCATATTGGATCCGCCATTTTGAATTTAAAAAAATTGACTTCAGATTCATAATCGGCGACCACAAAAACTCTCGCGTTCCGGGTTTCGAACATATCCAATCATTTTTTAAAAAAATGGTCCGCCATTTTGAGTTTCGAAAAACTGACTTCAGATCCCTTATTAGCACCCCCAGAAACCCCCTGGTAACAAGTTCCAACCCATGACAATGCGTAAATCGTTCAGTATCAACGTTTTAATTTTACAAGTGTCTTTTCGAAAGCATATTTTTCGGGAACTAGACCCATTCTAATTGTCCAAGAAAGCTGTGTAATTAAGGCAAAGTTCCCCAATAATACCAGAGTAATTATATGTAAAAACCATATTTTTAGCTGCATTTTAACATGTCAAGAAAATAAAAAAATTGAGAACATCAGCGTTTTTATAAAAAACCGACCAGCGCAACCTCTAAGGAAACTTTTTTTTCAAAATAAGAAAAATACGTGTCTCTTTTTATCACAAATATTCTGATGTAGCG
Source organism: Rhagoletis pomonella (assembly GCF_013731165.1). NCBI lineage: Eukaryota > Metazoa > Arthropoda > Insecta > Diptera > Tephritidae > Rhagoletis > Rhagoletis pomonella. The sequence goes on along the minus strand of NW_023458558.1, from coordinate 79,329,601 downwards.
TTTATGAATTTCCAAAAAGAGTGTTTTTATGAACCACTCTAGTATGTACGCATTAACGTTAGAGTTTTGTATAGGGCAGAATGTCATCGTTGAAACGGGGCACACTTATTTTTTTCGTTTTGGTATTTGTAACATCTATACCAACTTTAAAAATTCTACTGTTACCGATACAAGGTGCTCAGTGACCTTGAACCAATTGTTTGGTTAATATTCATATGCACAATATACTTCTATGTATAGTAAAATATAAACATTTGCTGAGCATCCTCTTAATTTAAACGTAAGTGTGGTGCCAGCGCCTCTTTCGGCAAGAGAAAAAATTTTGAAATATGCCCCGAACCCTGTCTCGGAAAAATTCTTTTTGGACCTTTAATGCACATACATATGTACATAAGCGTCGATCTATAAAGTGAAAAGGCGTACCGTTTTTTAATGAGAATATCTCACAAACACGAAAGTCGTCACAATAAAGGCCCGTCCACATAGAACTTTGGCGTTGGCGTCGCTTCAACAGCTGACTATGAATACATGAATTCAAATGCAGACGTCCACATAGCCAAAATTCGACAACGCTCACGCCAACACAAAGCAAAAAGATGGCCAACTCTCAACTTTTCGCGAAATATTTTTCCTTTTTGATCAAGTGCGGGCAAGAAATATCGTTTCTAATGCAATTATTGATATGAAATATTAATTTATCTGTCGTTAATATGTTAATTTAGTGGTCCAAGGATTCGCTGCCAAGCGTTCATTGTAGCAAGCATACTTTTAACGTGCGTTCTGTCAAACCAACGCCAACGCCAAAGCCAACGCGAAAGTTCTATGTGGACCGGCCTTAAAGGCGGGAACTAAGTTACATACTTTTTAGTGGGCAAAGGCAACCGTATGTATTTCTATGAGAAGTTGCTTTTCATGACAGAAATACACTCGGATGTTTACCATTGCCTGCCGCCGCTATTAAAAAAAAAATGTTTTATTTTATTCTGTGGAGTGATAGTGCGTGCCCCTATCACTTTCAGACCCGGGCTAAAACTTTTTTGATGGCATATTATTGTTGGTTGAAACTTTAATATTAACTGGTATAAATTTTAAATGTATATGTCTTCTTGTTTTGCCGTAATGAAATGTTGCTTGTAAATGTTTACAAAGTTTCCTACACTGATAAAAGGGTTTAGTTACTTCAACTAAATATGTTTTTCTCAACTCATGACTTGGTTATTGTTACATTATTTGGTCATAGTTATCAAATCATGTGTTGAAAGGAATATATTTCGCCGACTTTTCTCTGAGTGTAGCAAAAACCAAGAATAATTTTAAAGGTATGATGTTTTTATTTCATTTTCTTTAATACATTTTATAACCTAAACCCTTTTGTTTAAAAAAATATGCTTTATTTTGGTATTTTTTTAATGTTGCATAGCCACTTTTAGCAACATTTTAAAGGTTTTGTTGCGCACAAGTCACAACGAAAATACGCTGAAAACGAGTTGGTTCCTTTTATGATCAAAACAACTCATAAGGTACCTAAAGAGAAAATAACGCATAATCCATTCATATGGTTCACACTTGCGTAATTCACACACAAAAGAGTATATAGCAGTTTGAACCAACCCGCACAATTGATGCATCAGGGTCTGAAAAGGCTGCACGGCTTGAAGGCCTGAAACCGTAACCATACTCAATCATACCACCAGTTCTTTCAACCATCCAGCAACATTGTTTATTTGGCTCGGCAACATTAACACCTCACTTAACCAACACCTCCACTTTCCTATCATTCGGCAACATTGAAAAATATGTACTTCCAACTAGAATTCATTTCCTCGGCAATTCATCATCTTTTCCAGAGTTCGGCAACATTCGTGCTTGTTGCCGTTGGGTCTCCTAGGTGTGTGTGTAAGCGTGTTTGCATGTGTTTACTTTGCCTTTGCCTTTGCCATGTTGCCGACGTCGAAATGGTAGCGCGCGCCATTGGCAACATGCGAAATAGATTTATTGGAATGTATACGAGCAGTGCTCATTGTGGATTCATTGTTAGCGCGCTGGTTTAGTTGTTGTTGTGTGAACGTGCAAAATAGATGTGCGCTTAGCCGAGTGGTAGGCAGGCAGCAAGTAGTAAGCACTAACAGAAAGGCAACAGGAATAAGCAGCGAGGCAACAAAACACTAAAACATTGAATGGCAGCTCTTCGTGGACGGCGTGCGTTTGTTCTGTTTTGTTGCGTTTTTGTGCTGTGCGCCGCGAGTCCGATTATTGAGTCTGCCGCTGCCGCGTTAAACGGGCGCTCGTATTTTCGTATTGTGTTTGCATGACGATGTATAGTGCGAGTACTTCAGTGATTCCACGCGCTTTATATTTTATTCGTATGAAGATTTGCTTTCGATGTTTTAAACAAAATCCATAAAACAGCGAATGTGCTTGAAAAAAAGAAAAACTGTCATCAAATAGGATGTATGCGATTTTATGTGATTTCATTTGCTAAAAAAGTAACTCGCACGTGTTTAGTGCGAATTAAGGACAAAATTTTATCCTTAAATTTGCGCAGAGAAAGAAAACGCGCGCTAAATCAAACAAGTAAAAAATATATATTTTTAATGCAAGATACATATGAGGCGCGCGGTGGCATTAAAAGGCGAAAATGACATGGAAAATACGTAGAAAATTTCGTTTTGCCTGATATTTGTAGCGCGAGTTCGTTACCGCTGTCATCATCCCCTCTGTTAGCAAGAAAACTGTCTACTTTTATTTGCTTCACGTGCTTTGCGTATTTTGTGGGGCCAAGTTTTTTGCTGTCATTGGCGTGGCGGAGGAAAACAATCAGCAAGTTAGACAAGCAATGCTGCAAGTGACAACGGATTAAAAAAAGAAAAACAATAACTAAAATAACGCAAAAAAGAAACACTATATTTATAGTGACAACAAATTGTACGTACAGCACGCAATAGTGAATTTGGTGGATTTGCGGAGTGCTTAAGACTTTGAAGTTTCAACAAACAAATAAATAAATACAAATAACCACATTCCATAGAAACAAAGAACATCAAGTTCAAAAATTCCAATTCATTTTACGCAAGCGACAATCGTCGCACCAGCAGATTAAAAGCTTTTAACGAATGCTGCTGGCCGCCGATGATGGCGTCAATCTTATCAGTAGAATAGCATTGAACTTTTCATCCCAGCGCCACTTCGCCGTCTCGTCAGACTGTTCAGCGGAAAAGGGCATTAATGTCACAAGTTCTCGATTCGGCTGCTGCCAAAATTTTATAGACAATGAGCAAAAGTACCACAGCGGTATCAGTACCTACCCAACTTAACTGATAAGAGTTCGGAAACCAAAGGAACGCGTACACATAAAGAACATTGCGCGTGTGACTTCGGCTTTTTCAGTTTTGGGTGTGTGATTTAATCTTCAGCCCCTTCGCCTCAATCATTTTGTAATAAAGTGCACCAAAGCTAGAAGCGAATAGTCAATTAACCAACCAGCCTAAACAAATGCGAAATTGCATCAGAAAATTAGCAGCTGACAAGCAAACATTTTCGTTTATGGGTAGAAAAAGGAAATTCACCCGCCATCCTCATCAAAATTTCGAATATTTATGTTTGCCTCATAGCTTTGTGCTTTCGTTCCCTTGGTACTTTGTCCTTGTGTGCATACAAATCGCCTTTGTGTTTTCCTTGATTTTGCTGCAACATTTGATTTTACTGTTCTATTGCTTAAACGCGCTCAACAAATTCAAAACTTCGATATCTGTGACATTTAGTATACAAATTTGGATCCGGCGGTACATTGTGATCTAATATTTCGAAAACACACAAAGTCTATCGTCGATTTGTAATGAACAACATATATGCATTTTAATTAAATCCAAAGAATGTTTCGTAGTGAATACGAATAAAACCAATAATACATATGTGTGCACTAAGTGTATTCTCAAATGATGTTTGTACAGTGTGTATTTGCATGCTAATGGAACAAGGCTAAAACGTGATTGAAAAATTCAAGAAGAAATTGTGATATTGTATTTAAGCGTAAAAACCTGCGAATCGATCTACATGTAAATAAACTAGTTTTAAGATCAAATCTACTTGTCGAT
>NW_023458558.1:79320545-79325497 GCF_013731165.1 Rhagoletis pomonella | reverse complement strand
ATCTACATGTAAATAAACTAGTTTTAAGATCAAATCTACTTGTCGATATCAAGTTATATTCTAAAGCTACAATCATCATCGTCAAGAGAGGAAAATAATTAAATAAGTCAGTAGAACGAAGACAACTCAAAAGGCACTTTTCGGAATCATATTTAACTAAGGTAAGAAGACCCAGATTTACATATTATTATGAGTGATAAACCGGCTTCTCAATGAAAAAGCATGGCACTTGAATTTCTCCGATTCGCGATGTTTTCCGATAGAATATCACACTCCTCTGAAAATCCATCTACTTTATAAGTGTCTGTCAACGGATCTGAAATAAAGTTTCACGAATTAGTGGAAAATGAAGATAGAAAAACTGAACCCGCAATGCCCTTACGCATGTCTAATAATTTACTTACAATCACTGAAGATACATAAGAACGAAGGAAGACTGTCATAATCTAAACTAGCTGAAATCTCCATAAGTTAAGAAAAGATAATATTTAGGTAAACTTAACCATTAACAGAAAAGTTATTAAGTTGTGCAGAGAATAAAAGTATTATGCAAGTATAACAATTCAACGGCAAAAAAGAAGTAACCACAGTCATTTCAAAGTACAGTGCACGCGCAGTGTGCTTCCGCATAATATAAGCACATATTTATATGAATATTGATAATTAGGGCTAAAACTCTCATTCAAATGCATGTTTTTTATTCTTCTTTTTATTTGGCTCTACGACCGTTTGTCGGTCTGGGCCGAGACCAACAACCTTCATAAATTGCCTCTCTCCTGTGCGAAAGCGCCAGTTGCTGGTGCAGACAGTACCTTCTGTACTTGGTCCTTCCGTTTTGTTCGTGGGCGCCCTTGTTTTCGTTGTCCACCCACGGGTGCGAAGTCGATGGATCTTTTCACCGGAGCGTCGTTATCCATGGGTACAACATGTCCAAGCCAGCGCAATCGCTGTATTTTTATGCGATTTACTATGTCCACGTAGGTAAAAAGCTCATTCGTCATTCCATCTTCTGCTAAACACGTCGTCCACGCGAACAGGGACGTAGATCTTGCGTAGGATAGTTATCTCGAAAGCACCCAAGCATCTTAGTTCGACATCGGCCACGTTTCTGTGCCTTATAGAAGAACGGAGCTCTGCTTTTCAATTGCCCACCGGTACCTTTTAACAAGAGTTATTCTTCGCTTATCTCCAGGCTGACGTTATTTGTGGTGTTTATGCTGGATCCTAGGCAGACAAAGTCCTTCACTAATTCAAAGTTATAGCTGCCAACAGTGACGTGTGTCCCGAAACGCGTGGACTTTTTATATGTTGCCAGGAGGTACTTTGTATTGCCTTTGCCGTTAGACCAACCTCTTTACCTTCCGCAGCGATTCAGATTGGCGGCTGTTATTACGCTATCCAGCATCATATTGAAACAAAAGTCGCACGAGAGTCGCCTTGTATAAAACCTCGTTTGGTCTCAAACGGCGCGTAGAGGTCCTTCCCAATTTCGACGGAGCTGAAGGTTGTGCTCGACGTCACTCTACATAGCCGTATTATTTTTGCTTCTCTTCGTGCTATCAAAAGCGGCTTTAAAGTTGAAAAAAGATGATGTGTGTCGAATTGCTGTTCTAGAGTCTTCTCCATTTGACGTGCTGTGAAAATCTGATCAATGGTGGACTTGCCGGATCTGAAGCCACACTTATAGAGTTCAGTCAGTTGGTTCGTGAACGGTTTCAGTCTTTCACACAGTATCGTCGACAGGACCTTGTACTCAAAATTAAGAAGGCTTATTCTGCGATGGTTAGCGTGGATTGGTTGGACAAAGTACAGTGAGATTCAAGACTTCCGGCATGTATTCATCAGACCAAATTCTGCTTAAAAGCTGCTACATATGTCCCACCAACTCTTCGACACCGGCTTTGAACAGCTCAGCCGTGATACCGTCGGCTTTGGAGGCCTTGTTGTTCTTAAGCCGACTTATTTCTGTTCTCATCTCGTCTTGGTCGAGTAAAGGGACGTGAGCCTTGTCCCTATGCATTGGTTTGGATTCTCCTTCATCAAACGCACCACCTGTGTCGTCATTCAAACTCGTTGAGAAGTGTTCGTTCCCTCCATATCTCAAGTGAACACTGGACATGTGTTACCAGATTTCCATCTTAATCTTTGCAGCAGCTAGCCCCAGTCTTAAAACCATTTGATTGCTGCTTTACTTTCTGATAGAATTTTCGAGCCGCATTCCTGGCCAGTGATCGGACTTCTACCACATTTTGGTAGAACCGCCACTTTTTTGATCATCTACCACATCTACCACTCAAGGTCTGAAATCTACCACATATTCGCGTTTTTGAGTAGTTTTATATTTTTTTTACATAATTTTCTTAATTTTACGAGCAAAACTTGTCCAACACTAAACACGATATGGTAAAAAGAATGATACAAGATTCCGCATTCCCGGCGACGATGAAATTTCTCAAGTAAAAGTAAACAAACCCGAATGGGAGCAAAAAATAAACTGTAAAATAGTAAATTTTCTCAGTATGCAATTTTTCGACAGATACGCGGTTTTGTTGTGTTAAATTTCAAAATATATGATTTATAAAAAGAATTAATAGCGAAAATGTTAAAAAACGGCGATTTTTGTGAAAGAATTAGCAAATTTAAGTGCATCTAAGGTTTCTGAGGCGTTGTTTACTTTTACTTGGGAATTGTCAATATCGGCAATTCCCAATTAGCTGTTTTTTGACCGTGTCGCATTTGTTCGCTACTTCGTGATGTGATAAAAAGAAAGGTTGCAGAAATCTTTTAATAGGGCATTCGCACGAGACGATTTTTCATGCAACTTTTGCGTTCTACTCACGCAGGGTTGCACAAAAAAAATTGAATGGCTAAAAATATCAAAATATTAAAAAATATCAAAATACTCGCCATAAAAAGGCATTTGCATTGTTCAACTTTGCATTCCGCTTTTGGTTGAACGGCCTTTTAACTAATCACTTTCAACAAAGTTGGTCGCCAGCCAACATTTAGCCATTCAACTTTTTTTCGTGCAACGCTGCGTGAGTTGAACGCAAAAGTTGAACGCAAAATCGCCTCGTGCGAACTTCTTTTAAAATAACTTTTTTAAGCTTTGTGCAAAAATTAAAAAAATTCTGCAAGGTTTCACCCAAATGGCAAACTTTTTATTTGGACTCTAAAAAATTTAATTTTAGTATAACAAAGTACAAGATTGAAGTTGTTAAAAATTGAGTTAAGTTTTGGCAATGTTTTTCCTTGACAGTGTAAAGCAGTTCTTTCCATATTAAGATATTTTTCGAACATATTTTAAGAGATTTCTGCAACCTTACGGAGCGCTGCCAGCTTTTCTTTTTATCACATCACGAAGTTGCGAACAAATGTGGCCCGTTCAAGTAACAACTAATTGGGATTTGCCGATTTTTACAATTTTCAAGTAAAAGTAAACAACGCCTCAGAAACCTTAGATGCACTTAAATTTGCTAATACTTACACAAAAACCGCCGTTTTTTTTTAACATTTTCGCTATTAATTCTTTTTATAAATCATATATTTTGTAATTTAAAACAATAAAACCGCGTTTTCTGTCGAAAAATTGATTACTGAGAAAATTTACTATTTTACAGTTTATTTATCCTCCCATTCGTATTTGTTTACTTTTACTTAAGAAATTTCATCGTCGCCGGGAATGCGGAATCTTGTATTATATAATTTTTGTTACCATACAGTGTTTAGTTTTGGACAATTTTTGCTCTTAAAATTAAGAAAATTATGTCAAGCAAAAATAAAACTACTCAAAAACGCGAATATGTGGTAGATTTCAGACCTTGAGTGGTTGATGTGGTAGATCCTCAAAAAAGTGGCAGATCTACCACAATGTGGTAGAAGTCCAATCACTGGTTGGTTCTGCGCGGTTGGTAATAGCCAACAACCTCTTCCGCAGCGGACCAAGTGATTAGGAGATAGAGCCCCGCTAATTTATGTCTAGGCGATGAGGAATTGCTTGATTAAGCATGATTGAAAATCGATTGCTAAATTTATCGGATGTCCGTTATGACTGTAGCTTTGCGACGTCGAACTTTCGCCGCGTTGCCTGGCGCTCGCTTTTTTATATTTTTATTTGGCATCTTTGAATGGAAATGGTTAAGATATTTTTAAGAATCATGAAATTTCCTTCAAAATATTTTTGCATTTTTTTAGTAAAGACATGGTTTTGCATATTTAGCGAAAAATACCTGCATATTTATTGGGCATAGTTTAGTATATTTTACAATAAATGCATGTGGTTGTTGCTTATTTTTGCTTTGTTTGATTTACAACCATTTAAATTTAATGGGACATCTCTTGACAAAAACATTACCTATATTTGTTTTCAAAATATTTATCTGAACCACTGTATTAAACTGTCAATGTTTCTATTTCCACGAAATTGCATATTTTGCTTGTTTATAGCGCATATTTTCGATTTTTTAGTGCATAAGATTGCTAGCCCTATTGGTAATATATAAATATGTACATGTACGGAATTTTAGAATTTCTGAATTCGTGGAATCCCGTATTATTGTGAAACATGAGTATTTGGATTGCAAGTTAGAGGCTCACGCGAGTCCCAGGATTAGTTCGGGCACGTGACGGTTTGATTTTTGGAGAGTTCCAAAAAATGCTTGCGGGTAACAGAAAAATTAGACAGCTTAGATTGTCTAAATAAAGGCGCAAGTGTAACCAGGAATAAGAAGCAGAAGAAATTACTCAGTTCTGTTGAGTAGGTACATAACGCGATTTGATTCTTCTGAATGTAAAACGAGTTTTATTGAAAGAGGTTTTGTTTAAAATGAACAACTACAATTTTTTAATAAGTGTATTTCTGGATTCCGTTCTTTTCTGTAGTGTTGGGAAGTATCGAGTATTAATCCCTAATGACGTCAAATGAATGGCTAACTGTACAAGTATTGTGCTTG
>NW_023458558.1:79289526-79320535 GCF_013731165.1 Rhagoletis pomonella | reverse complement strand
CCCTAATGACGTCAAATGAATGGCTAACTGTACAAGTATTGTGCTTGAAAATTATTGAAACTTGGAATTGAGCACAATCATTTTTGAATACCACTAATATCCGTGACAGACATCAAGTATTGTTACTACGAACCGAGCAAATTCCATATGTGTGTATTGAAATACCAGCTAAATATTACGTGGGCAACATGGTATTTATCTAATACCATTACCATCTTAAGTTTCATAGTATTTCACTGGTATTCTATGAAACACAGCTAGAAGTTGTCGAAATGAAAGCAAAACGATTTCCAATATTCTCAGGCTGTGTCAAAAAAATTAAAATAACGAAAATGTAATTTATAAAAATATGTTTTGAATATGCCAAAAATTTTAAGAAAATGAGCATTTCCAAGGGCTTGAATGCGAAATCTTGTGCATATTTTTATGAAATGAGTGCAAAACTTACTCTTTATTCTTTACTGTGCAGAATTTTAACTTCTTGGTGCAAGTACATGCTAGGGATGTTCCCGGGATTTTCGGGATGTCGTTGGTTCAATCCCGGGATACTTATTATTTTTCAACAACTTTAATCGAAAAAACTGCATCAATATGGTTTGGGAAGCTCTCCTATCATATAATAAATAATAAGTAAATGGGCTTGGAACGTACTTGTTTATTTAAAGTGAAAATTATTTCATAAGTAACAAAACGAAAGACAGTAATTAAATCTATATGCATTTAATAATACTTTGCCATGTACATATATGATAAAGAACCTTAAGGTAAGCTTGATGCAAAAAAATTAAGTCAAAAATTTATTTTCTGGTTCAAAGAAGTTCATAATACTAGTGGCAGAAATAAAAGAAGCGCTTTCTTTCGACCAGTTTTATCTATCTTTCTTTTGTTTATTCATTGTTAAAATTTCTGTGTATAAGTCTACTTCATATTACATATACATAATTAAATGCATATAAATGGGCATTTCTCTGACGTCGTGATTTATTTTTTTTAAGACTTTATAATTTCAAAGATAAGATTAATTCCAAAACTTATTTAAAGAATTCAGTGCGATGTAACAAAAATATGGGTACCAAATGAAAGAAAAAATTGTGTAGAATTCTGTAGAATTTTTTGGTTCACAAGGGCGAATAGGAATGCCCCTTTAATCTATTTTATTTTTTAAGCTAATAAAGTTAGTCCTTAACATATAATTTTTTTAAAAATAAGAATAGCAAAATTTCAAGGATATTCCAGGATAAAATTATAAAAGGGATTTTTCAATACCTACTCGTCCCTTACGCACCAAAAAATGTAATCTGTTTTAAATTTACAGAATCTTCTCTTTAATTTTATACCCATACTGGTTTTTAAAGTTCATTGCACCGAATATTTTAAATCAGTTTTTGAATTACCCATATCTTTAAAATTTCAAGGTTCTTTTAAAAAATCCTGACGTCAGAGAGAAAAATTAATAACGCAACTTTACTGTATTTGGCCCTTGGTTTCGTGAATATATTGTTTTTTGTTTATAAAAAATATTAAATATACAAAAGGAAATATAGCCAAAACTGGTCAACATAAGGCATTTCATAAGATTGCCACCAGTATAAATTACAAATCCCGAAAATCCCGGAATTCTGGGAAAATAATCCGGGGATTTTTGGGACTTATAAAAGAAACCCAGGATCCCGGGATTAACATTCCTAGTACATACATATGTATTTATGTATGTGTCTTTATTGAGAGCTGTATAAAAAATATTTGAAATACCTGGAATGAAATACTAAATTATGTATGTAATTGCACCTAGTAAACAGAATACTATAATAACTTTATGATGGTATTGTTACTAGATGTCTGTCACAGGTATAAATGTATGTAAATAAAACTCAGTACTTTTAAGTATCTATTGGACATTTAATACGGAGTACTTTGAATCGATCCTGAGTACATGCATCAAAGTGTATATTGGAACCGAGCATTTTTGAGTTCTGAGTACTTTCGAGTTCTTTTAAGTTCTGAGTACTTTCGAGCTTTTACTGCGTATCTACTGAGTACTTTGGAATACTCAGTATCGATACTTTTAAAAATCGGGTACTGTCGATCCTTTTCGGCTTCGAAGTACTTTTGGTATCGAATATTTGGTATTTTGGATAAATTCATTCAATTCTGTGTCATGAATGTAGATACCTAATTTAAAATGCATAATTGGAATAAATTGGGGATAATTTTGCCTTAGATTGGACATTCGCAAAAGCGAACAAATTCGTAACTGTAACCCTCTTGGTTTTAATTAGTTCACATTATCATGCGTGCGTGTACATATGTACATACATTTCGTTTTACCAAAAAGGATTTCTGTTTTATTATTACATCTTTTATACACACCCGCACTTGTGCACAACAGTATTATATATTTCAACAAATAATTGGTTATTGGGAGCTGCATATTTGTATGCAACAATTATTACTGGTTCCTCCAACTCAACTTAACTTACAGCCCTATTCTAATAAAACCTCACAACTGGGTTGTGAGCAAAAATTTGTGAGATTTCTTGTGAGCTCTATTTTGTGAGGTTATTCTTTCCCACACCCCATAAGAAAAAAGCTCAACAAAATCACCACACGAGGTGAAAAGCATTTTTCTGTCTAACAGCTGTTTCGTAAATAAAGTAAATACAAAAGATGGATGCTGAACAAAAGGAAAAGTAAATATTCTTGCAGTTTGTTTATTTTTTTGATAATTACTGCTTTTATTTATTTTCTATGCGAATTCAAAAAGAAATAACAAAGCAGGAGTAGCTCCAGTACTTCACACAGTTTGCAATCCACAACTTGGTGAAAAAGTTTTTATGGAAATGAAATCCTATGCCTGCTCTAACTCTTCCGAAACTGCCGCAAAAACAAGCAATAACTCTCCCATTACTGAATATACTTTTAGTTAAAAAAAAAAACAATAACACAGACACTGATAGCGAACGAAAATTAACAAAACGTTATTCAATTGCTCAATAAAAATCGGCTGTTTTTCTCTTGTGAGGGTCTCATTCGCACATCATAAATTGTCTGACAATTGCGAGCGTATGAGCTTTCGAATTTACGCCAGCATAGTCAGAAACCTCACAATAGTGAGTGTGGTGATTTTTGTGAGGGCAACAGAATGGGGCTGTTAGTTTAGCAAATTTTTTGAACTTAGTCAAGAACAGTGTTGCCAGAGAAAAATTTAGTTTGGAGCTAAAACGGTCGAAAAAAGAGCTAAATAATACTAATAGTAGCTAACATGAAGAGCTATATATAAGGTTGAGCATTTATTGACGTAAAGTTGTTTTTACATTTTCGGTAATTTTAATAAAAACAACAAACTTTATAAGTTTTAGTGCTGAAAAATCTTTTAAAACCAAAATAAGGTGCATATATTTCGAATTCGTTGCTATGGCACTTATAACAGTGAAATAAAAATTCTTTACAAACTGTTTAAGTTTGTAATTTCAGATATTTGAATAATTTTTTCGCAAAATTTTTCTGGAAAGTTTTACTTCCAGCTCTCCTTAAAGGTAAAATTAGTAAGGTAAAACAAAATCCGCGCTACCAAATGATTTTCTTCTAATTAATTTTTGAATTCTTTAACCTAGATCCAAGATTTATGGTGGATATACTGCATCACGAAATTTTCCATTTTATCAAGGCTTAAGTTTTGGCTTATATATACCAAATACAACTAAAACTAGATAGATAGAAGTGCTAGATAAATTTGAAAAGAGCTAAAAAAAGAGCTAGGAGCTAAAACCCAATTTTTCGGAGCTAAATAGAAAAATAAATGGCTAAATCTAGCTCCAAAAGCACCAAAATGGCAACACTGGTCAAGAATAAGCTGAATAAAAAGTAGGATAACTTTTGACTTAAGTCCAAAAAATGGCTAAACTAAGTTGAGTTGGAGAAACCAGCCCTATGACTATAATAAATCGCTAAAGAATTGCGCCAGTTACATCTGAAATCTATGTACATTGTACATACGTACATATGTATGTATGTTATGTACAATACAGGTATACCCATTCCGACTTTATATTTAACTTTTTAATTAATCTTTCACAATCTGTTTTGCAATATAACCAGAAGAAATGACATTTTCAACACTGGAGTTTTTTTAAACTTCTTGATTTACACAACTATTTAATACTCGTATCAATAAAATTTACGAAAAGAGCTGACAACACGAACAAAAATCTATTTCCCCACATTTGCATAAACTCGTAATCGTTCATATACATATCTAGTTAGCCTCCCGCGTTCTCAATAGCTAGTGATGTACTGAGTCGATACTTCTAAGTAGTGATCCATACTCGGTACCGATATAAAAAGTATCCAATACTTTCTATACTCGGTACAGAAATGTTTAGATTTCCAATAAATAGCACACAACAGCCAAAAATCGGTTTTTTGTTTGTTTGTAACGGTAATATGATTTACCCCGGGAGACGATCATCACTCGTTCACTTGGTACAACGCCCTGACGGAAGAAAAGGACGAAATATCAAAGGATCTCTTTTATGGGCGCTCGGGGAACACATACCAACGCTGACCCATCACGATATAAACTCGTGCTTGGCGATTTCAATGCCAGTATGGGCAAGGAAGGAATATTTTGGCTCCACCGTCGGAAAACTCGGTCTCCACGACGAAACGTACTAAGGCTGATCGGCTTCGCCGGCCCCGAAGCACGGTAGTATGCAGTACTAGGTTCATGCATAAAAAGCTCAATTATGGTACTTGGCTATCTTCAAATCGAAACCAAATCGAAGACGGAAGGCACGCTTCCAGTGTTTTAGACGTTAATACCCACTCGGACCACTTTATTGTTGGTGCCAAGATACGTACCGCCTCTGTGCAGCAAAAAATATGCGCACAACAGTGCAAGGAATGCCTAACGTCAAAAAGCTGTAATCACATTAGGCGGCCAATTTTTTTGTCAATAAATCGATTAAAGGGTCTGAAATTTAAGGAAAAAGCAATTACTTAGCTTGAATTCATATGCACCAATAGGAGCTGCAGAACCGAACCACTCAGGATCAATTTACTACGAGAGTTTGCAATTGCTGGCGTATGCCGATGGCATTGACTGATCTGTATCAAAAAGTGCGAAGTCTGCTCTGCTTTTTCCAAGTTTAATGTTTGAAAGAGCAATAGTCAATGGATTTTATTTTGAAAATGTAATAATGTCAATTGACTTTATTTCGCAACAGTATGCGAAATAGTGTCACTTGACCTTATTTCCGCTGATATTGTTACATGTATTTCGACCCACTGAATCCGAATCTGAGGCCCGTTTGACTCATACACTTCCTAAATTTCTAATTAACAACAAGTCCTACTTTGGACTGAGTGGGCAATTCAGAAGTAAAGTCCTCTCTCGACACTCTACAAGTCACTCATCATACCCGTGCTGGCAGTGATGGAAAAGTAGGCACAACAGTGCCATTTTTGGCACTTTCATTCAGTTTTGGCACAATCATATTGATAGACTCGAAAAGTGAAAATTAAAATCGCTTCAATTCTCATATAAAAATTTAAGATTATCGTTCATAATACAATAATCGGACTTAAACCAAACTAATATGGGACCACCGGTGAGGTAACACCTTTCCTTTAAAAAAAAATTGAATTACAGAAATCGGTTAACAAGGTCCAAAGTTATGCGGTAACTTACATAACTTACATAAAAGAAATATAAAAATATATAAAAAAATATTCCGTCCAATTGATAACCTTTTCTTTTTGTGAAGTCAGTTAATAAGGCCCACTATATAAAATTAATAAAAATTATTCAATGCTAAAATGTCGCACTGCCATTATTTCGTATATAGGTGTATGTATATGTGTAAACAGATCCGAATAGGTATATTTCAGAGGTTTTTCTCTTCGTAATTGGAATATTGTGTTTTTTTTTAATGTATTGTATGTAATTTTTTAAAGACAAGTGCAAACTTAGAGCTATGACAACCAAAGTCTTAAGCTTGTAAATTGTGTTATTTTACTATGATTTTACTCTAATAATTCAATGGAGTAAATTAAATATACTATTTACAAAAACACATATCTGGTACTTTAAAAGCCTTAAGAGAAAGCAATTTCAATTTTGTGGCACTTTCATCTCCTACTTGGCACCATTTTTGCAGACCATTAGGCACATTTTGAAATTTTGGAATTCCATCCCTGCGTGCTGGTATATGGCGTAGATATCGAATCGGTATCGGGTACCGAGTATTAGTTATCGAGTATTGGGTACCGCCAATCCAGCACATCACTATCCATAGCGATTTTTCGGTTCTGTGGACCCGAGTCATCAATTATGAAAAAAATTAATTAAATCATAATAACTGCAATTTAATTAAATTAGTCATACAGTTCATAAATCTTTTTCGTTCCACCACAACGCCGCCAGCGCAACGCCAGTCAAAGCCCGACGTCACCGCGTCAAAGATACAAATTAGTTTATAATCACACAAATCGCTCGGCGCAAAACTTAACTACTCAACGTAGGTCGATAATCAAACAAGTAGTTTCCCATTTTTAAACACAATTGCACGTCAGTTAAGATATACACACAGTCATATTTGCATACAGTTTTGTATGTGGCATATGAATTATCGTGTGTAAAAAATGCATAATAGTAAAAAAAACTGGTACAGACAACAACAAAATCAGCACACTGGCAGCATGTGTGCGTCAGCAGCGACAAAAATGCAAATTATTTCCATATGCAAATAATTGATAGCTTTCAGAGAGCGAGTGCATGTCGACCTGAACATATGAAATAATTAGTATAAGAGCGATTTACAAACATACATATACATTTGCATATGTTAAGCAGCAACAGCAACAATAATGGCAGTAGCAGCCACAATGCGAATAACAAAAATGATAAGTAGAAAGAACTGCGGCAGCAATCGACGTACAGCAATTGCAACTGCAACAGTACTTACAACAACGGCAAATCATCTTCATGCTTTGTCAACTGCAAATTATAGCAACTAAAAGTGCACGCACATTAACATAATCATACTCACACTTTTATAAAGCAGTTAAAGTGCTCATACTTCACACCAAATTGCAATAAATCATCTCACTCATATTTTTCGCATATTTTTATTTTCATTCGTTTATTATAACCGTTGTATTTTGTTCAATTTGCTGAGCGTTTATGTTTTTTCGTGTTCTTTTTTTTGTTTTTTTTCAATAGCCAATTGAAATCGCTTCGATGTTCAAGCAATTGATTGTGTTTGTTTTTATACATATCGTCGTTTAAAGTACAAAACCGCGTATGTGAGGTAGCATAAATTATTTTCTAGAGAGTAAAAAAACTCATATTTCAAAATGGTTCCCTTTTTTATAAAGCAATCGCATTTCTGGCTAGAATATTTCAGGACGAAACTATCAGTGTTATTGACATGTAAACATCATGTGCATCGAAAATGGTGCAAAATATGCATCTGAAGCAAAATGTCATCCTCTATTCCTGCCTTTACTGCAGAGACGAATTGTTTCCCATAAACACAGCAAAAATCTTCCAATAACTTATGTAAAGCTGTAAAATACGCCAAAAATTTACGTATAAAATATGTAAATACTAGTGGACCCGGCAAACTTCGTCTCGCCCAAAATAATATTTTTTACTGGAACATTTTTGTCTAACATTTCCACCAACAGTTCATGTTTACGACTACCATGGCACAATTATCTTCTCTGATTATGGTTTTTTGGTGGTCAGAAGGAATATCTTCTATTGTCATCTTAAAAAACCGAAGCAAATCGTTGTATCCGGACGATTTTTTTTTTCTTTTTTTAATTCCCTCGTCGTAGAAAGCTACCTTGTACAGAGACAAATACCAAACAATAGACATCTCACATAGAACGATCCGTTTTAGAGATGTGCTCGATCTTACGTGAGCAACTTTGTTTCATACATATCTTTATAGATTTAGATTATTACATAAATGGCAAACCCCTTCAATATTACTACTCCTGGATAAAAGAGTATTTAAATATCTTTAATTCTCTAAACGCGTTACAATATTTTACTTCAGATATGTATTCTTTAAATAAGCGCGAATGCTGACCGCCGTAATTTATCCACTCTGCAATAACGGCACAACTCAAAATTTCATATATTTCAGTAGAGCAAAGTTTGGTAATTTAGCAATAATATGACTTGGAACGTAACTATTAGGGACTATTTGCAGTCATTATGTAGGGAAAAGTTGTAAGCTTTCAAATTACGACTTTTTCTATACATATTGTAAGTGTTGAACTGCAAAAATGCGAAATAAGTAATAACTCGTATGTAGTTAAACGAAAAAAATCCATTTGTCTTGCTGAACAACGACACAAAACGAAAAGTTTCATTATTTCCCATAAAATATTACAGTCTCTTACTGAAGCTATGAAATGAATAACGGCACAATAGGAAAAGTGTCGTTATTTCACATAAAAGCATGACTAACCTATCGATAGTTTCACGATAAATGTGAGACATGTGCCACTGTTCAGTAGTAAGGGTTGGCTACTTCGGTTTTGTGACAAATGGCAAAACTCCGCTTCTGCCGGATTGGTAACAACTAAGCCTATGTCGATTTGCCACAGAAAAATGTGTTTATTTATAAACCTAATCCGCTATATCACTCAAAAACATGGCTTTTTGAGTTGTGCCGTTATTGCAGAAGACCATCGATATGTTGCTGTAGCTGCAACAAAAAATTTCTTCTGGGTTTTTAAGTGCACATATAGATTGGGCTTGTAAATTGTAAGAGTTTATATTTCCAGCTATTATATTTGGCTTTTATTAAGCTAAAGGCAGGCATTTGTAAGAAACAAAAACATTTTCCGTAAATCGTGGTAGAAGTTTGAAGTCGTACTGACTACTTTTAACAAGTATTTTTAGGCTTTCGAGATCCAACTGGATTCGGTCTAATTATTTTTGTTTTGGTTAATATGATTCGTTGTCCTTATGAAATGTTCAGACTGTTCAGTATGGATTTGCAAATGTCATTGATAAAACCCCACACACATACTGATAAAACCACACATGGAAGAAATATGGAAAACATTAAGGAATTTCACCAGCAAATTGGTTGAAAATGGAACGAGCCTAATAGGGTTAGTGAAAGGTTTGAAAAAAAAGGGATTGGTTGGATGGAGAACTTTTACTTTCTGAGCCAAGAGTTGCAACTGTGGTAGGGCGACCAGCAGAGGACTTTACAGAATGCCACGCAAGACATAGGACCATGAGATTTTCGGAATTAATCGAAACGAATACATATGAAGAGACGCTTGTAAAAGGCTGGAAAACGAAGCGGTTCACAAGTTATATCACTGCTCGACGCCGATTCGCGTTCATCTACCAAAATTTAAAAATACGTTGATTCAAGCCCACAATTTCTTATTCAGTACACAGCAGAAGAAGCTTTAGTGCTGTACATTAATGGAGGCTACACAAAAACTCCTACAAGCATATGCAACCGGTTGCGAAAATGCGAAGAGCCAATATTTATCTAACCTACGCGGTTTTGCGATCTGCTAAAGAGAGATGCTACCCTGATGTGGTAAGAGTAACTGAATCTCCTATTGAGGTGCCATTGCAACTAATACTTTATCACACAATTATAAAGATTGCCGTAGGCCATACGAATGCTTTTATTCACATTGTGACGTCCAAAAATATGAAATACTTACGGCAGTAGTGGTCATTCAGGAACTTCAATTCTTTAGAAAAATTAACGACCTTCTTCGAATCGCTATTGCAGACAGTGTTGCCGTTGAAAGTCGCGAAAAAGGGGTTATTGACGAAATAAAGGGCCACCATATTATATTTGCTTTTCTTTACTAGTAAAAAAAAATCTGAGATCCCAAGTCAAAATCAAATTTACATGTATTATAAAGTCTTTTCGCTGCTAGAACGTTGCGATGTTAAATTTAAGAAGCAAATGGCGTGACAAGCTTTAAACAAAATATAGAAATCGAGTTGCTGTAAGAAGAGTTGAATTTTCTTTAAAAGTTTTAAGTGGTGCATTTTTCCTACTTACAGGAGGAACTATTTTTTAATAGCATGGTTCTAAAGCAAAATCTCTGAAAAGGGGCAAAAGTCGCACATAATTTTGGAAAAGGGTAAAAAAATCCAAATTTTCAAAAAGTCGGGTCAAAGGGTATTGGCGCCTAAAAAGGGTCATATTGCCCCTTTAGTCGCACAACGGCAACACTGATTGCAGGCCAATCCAAATATTTTTCGAAAAGATTTGGTTCGTGTCGAGATGGAAAATTTAAAAACGCAAATTTTAAAAATCACACCAACAAAACATTGCTTATCGCAATTTCCGACTGAAGCATATGCTTAAAACCTCACGCGAAAATACAATGCAAGATTAGACGAATGCTCTTTTTTTACTCCATTAATCAGCTCACTAATTAATTAGTCTGACGTTTCCGGTTCTGAGTGTAGTTCAAAGTCAGAATCATTTTATTATTATTCTATTTTAATATTATTTTTATAATGTTACCTCCAAAAAATTAATAAAAAAAGCAAAAAATGAGGGGGAGTTGGGAATCCCCCCGAGCCTGGGATTTTCAAGGGGCCTGAAATATCAGATCTATAACTTGTTATTAGTTTTTTACAATTCAATTTTGAAAGAAAATAATGCGCATGCTTTCAAAAACCATATTATATTTTTCCATATTTCCGCAAGAAACTGTTTCTTGGTAACAGACTTTTATCATAAATATATTTCGATTCATTCAGATTGTTTCTGACTCTATACATTAAACAAACCCTGGATGGTAACTATCAATTGAGCACATCCACATAAATAATTACAATTTATGTGATTTTTAAGTCCAGACCCGGGATTTATCTCAATGGCCCTGGTCATGGATAGACCTGGAAAAACAGAATTTCTATAGATGCTTTTAGTTTTATGATATGAAATTTTTTCAGAATTATTTCTTGCGAGTATCTATTTGTACACATTTAATAAATTACTAACTTAGCTCAACCGAGCTCGGCTGAGCTCAGACTTCATATGAACAGCGCTCAAAGTAGAATTAGTGTTCCCAAAAGGACGAGTGATCAGTTAAAATATCAATGCCAACAATAGGTTCGTTCGCGTAGCTGTTAATTGTTCATGTTTAACCAAAACTTACAAGTTTTTGCGTTCGCGTACGCAAAAAACTTGCAAAGTAGGGGAAATTGAGAGAGCAAAGTGACATTTCATTTTGAGGGGAAGCTGCTGGTTTCTGCTGGAAAAATTTTTGCCAACAGCAATTTGCCAACAGGAAAACAGCTGATCAAAAACAGCTGGTTGGCATTTACGCAAATCACAAAATTGAATTTGATGGTTTGGAAGTTAAAAATTACAAAATGCGACTCTGCAAATTTCTGTTCGCGTACTATTTGGGATATTTTTCTCTTGTGAGAGAACAGATGACATTTCGCCGGAATTTGGCAGTTGGTTGGTTTTTACTGGAGATTATAAACGAACGCACCTAATATCAAAACTACTCGGTACCAGCAGTCTGTTGTAGTTACAGTGGGAACTGTTTTTATTTAATATTCCTAAAATTACTTTGTCATTTTACACAATTACAAATGTATGCATGTACATATGTACTTTGCTCAGACCCCACTGTACAATGTTTGTGGGACTACAGAGGCAGAGTTTTTTAAAGGCTTTTACTGTAATTGAAGCTCTTTTTGCTGTGCATCTCATTTTTCGCATCTAAGCAGTTATTTTACATACATACGTGCATACATAGATAGTTGTTCTTGTAATTGAATTGCTGTTGACTGTTTACAGTAGTAGTTGTTGTGACGGTTAACTTCGGCTGCTGCTATTTTATTGCAACGCACTACCTTTGCATTGCACAGTTAAGCTCACCCCAGCTGAATATTCGCGGCAAGTAAACTGACTGGTTGCTTGTCACTACCCAATTTGCCAAACGACGTCGTTTCCGACTCGTTTTGGTGAACAATTTGTTCGCCGGCGACGGTCGCAAACGACTCGCCGGCGAACTCGCCGTCGGATGAAAAGCA
Organism: Rhagoletis pomonella; assembly: GCF_013731165.1. Lineage (NCBI taxonomy): Eukaryota > Metazoa > Arthropoda > Insecta > Diptera > Tephritidae > Rhagoletis > Rhagoletis pomonella. Next base: position 79,308,474 of record NW_023458558.1, on the reverse strand, counting down.
CACTTCGCCGGCGGGCCGCAAAAACGACTTACCGGCGGGTCGCAAAAACGACTCCCCTGCAGCCCGCAAGAACGATATACCAGCGAACTGCAAAACGACGCTCAAAGTTGCTAGAAAATTAAAAACAATTTTTTTAGTTTAAAATAGTTTAATTTAATTCATTGAATTTTTTTCAAAGTTCTTTAAATATACATAAATACTTAAATATTAATAAAAAAGAAAAATAAGGTAAACATTCAGACTTGAAATACAAACAAAAATTTTAATATATTTTAATATAATATAAGTTTTAACAATTAATTTTTTTTTTACTTCATTTTAGTTATCTTTAAAATTAATTAAAATTGTGTTTATTTTTTAACAAGGACCATGTAGTTCAAAATTAAAGCAATGTGCAGTATACATACGTACATATATATGTATATATAAAAAAATGTCAACAAGCTTTCATAAAAATTTAAAGCTTTTTAATCTGCATTTAAGAAACACATAGGAAGCAGTTTTATAGTCCATAAAATGTTAGTATAATAGAACACAGGTTTGAAGTAACACAAAACTCACATTGATTTTTGGTGTTATTTTTTTTGCGGTACTGCAGATTTTCATCCATATGAATTTTATGACAGAAAATGCATGCTTTGAGGCACTTCAACCGTGTATTCTATTATACATACCAAACTTCAATGGACTTTAAAACTGCTTAATATATGTTTCTTTAATGCAGAATAAAAATCTTAAAATTTTTATCAAAGCTTGTTAATTTTTTTTTATATGTACATACATGCATATGTATATTGCGCAATTTTGAATTTTGAACTATATGGTCCTTGTTAAAAAATAAACCAAATTTTTATAAAGATAACTAAAATGAAGTAACAAAAAAATAAATTGTTAAAACTTATCAATATGACAGATAGTATATTTATGCAGACGACTGTGAAACATTTCTTTTATTCCGTTTTGAGATCCTGTCTCCAGCATAATGGAAATATCTTTTGGTTATTCGCTCTATTAATTCCACAGATTCGTTGAATTTTTGCTGGAACGCTTTTGAACTAATATTTAAAGTATATCTATTAATCATTTTTGAGAGCTGGGCATCAACAATTAAAGCGTACTTCTAATTGCCGCTGTTGTGATGAGATGCCGCTAATTTTTTCCATTTTGAGTCCCTTCTGTCTCCTGAAAAAGACTTGCGTGCCAAATTAACTTTTCTCTCAAAGTTTACACTGCTGGAAAATGTAAATAAGGATTACAATTTAAACACTAATTAATCCGACTAAAGTAAAATCTGTGGAAAATTAACAATAAAATACTTTTTTCGCAAAATCTATAAAGGACTCTTTTATTTCTCCAACAAGCCTGGGTAACAGTTGTTCGTCGCCACGCTGTAAAGTAAAAGTACAGTTTTCTACCGAATTAAAAAAAAATCTTATTCCCACAAATTTTATTTTTTATTAATAAGGCCAATAGAGTGAACTTTACCTTTATAAAAAAACATTTTATATAAAAAATATTATGAATACTGAAAAAAGATGTAAGTGGCTTAATTTTCTGAGCACAAGTGTACATTGTGGATTCCATATTCTGTTATGATAAAAAATTATCATAATAAAAACGGTTTACTATCCAAATGAATGACTTTTATTTATGCTTAGATATATTAAAATTTGGGCGTGCAACTTGTCCAACCTAGACCGAAGGTTCCTCAAAAAACTTTTAGGTTCGAAGAAACGGATTCGTTTCGAGTTCACCAAAACGACTTCACCAGGGCGCCGTCGTAACGGCTTCACCAAAGCGACATCGTAACGACGTCGGTTAGAGTTCACCCAAACGACTTCACCAGGGCGACGTCGTAACGGCTTCACCAGAGCGACGTCGTAACAACGTCGTTTCGATTTCACCAAAACGACTTCACCAGAGCGACGTCGTTTCGAGTTCACCCAAACGACTTCACCAGGGTGACGTCGTAACGGCTTCACCAAAGCGACGTCGTAACGACGTCGTTTCGAGTTCACCAAAACGACTTCGCTAGAGCGACCTCGTAACGACGTCGTCTTCGCCCTGTGGCAAATTGGGTAGCTGCATATGTAGCAACATATGTATACATGTACATAAATTCATATGTATGTAAATAAATATGTGTTTCAGTGCTTCCATGACTGACTCAGCGAGCGCGTTCATAAATTCTATGAATAAATTTCCATACGGAAATTTTTTTCTGTCGCTTATTCTATTTTCTATTCTTCGCCTGGCTTCGGCACCGGCCTAACAACAAGATCCGCTCATTGCAAGTCAGGCTTCTCGTTTCTCTTCTCCTAGCTTTGCCCTGTTTCAATTTATAGACTCTCAAATACAGTTCTATTATAGCACCTACAAGTCACATATTCCAACAAATGTACTGTTGTATGTTTGTATGCATGCACAGATGTTTGCGTTTACCTACATATGTATGGAAGAATGTAAAAACTACATACATACATATTCATACACATCCAACCCAACTGCTAATTCACCCTTTCGTGAGCTCCGACTTTAAAGCAAAATCTAAACTGAAAATTTTGTCTTTTACTTCCATTTAAGGAGAATTCGGCAGGTGGGAAAATCGTTGTGAGTGTTGGAAGCGACATTTTGACTATCAGACTGACACTTTTCTTGCATATCGTTTGCACTTGTAACAGCAAGGTGCTTTGCAGGTTCCGTACACTTGCCTAATCGCCCGCCAGCCGGTCTGTCCAAACGCCGTCCTCTTCGTCATCAGGGATATCAGAGACTTGTAAGTGAATGTGCCCTCTCTGGATTTCAATTTCAATTTTCCATGTTACGCATTGTAGGTAATATTGTTGTAGTTGTTGTTTTACATGCGCTTTTCCTTGCTGTCTACACACTTTGCGAAGCTCGTATCCAGTAACACGACTTATGTATGTACATGGTAAATGCAACACACCTTTTGTTGCATAACACACTGAAACCGCTTTTGTTGGCACATTTCTGACCGGTGTTATCACACATTTACTAAAAAAACCTCACACAACAATGTATGTATGAATAGACACGTTGTTATATTGCAGAAATGTTTAATGGGCACGAGATTGGAAGAAATACTTTGTGAACAAATATTGCTTGCATATTTTAAAATAGTCAACGGAGACTTTGTAGGCTACACAACTACAAATATTAGTTAAATAACAGTATTTCAATTATTCTCGAGCCGTTAAAATTATATATATACGAAGTAAAGAACATGTAAGCTAAGGCCCTATATTATAAAATAATATTTGGCGCTGACATTTTTGCTTGCCATTGAAACAAGTGAAGAGATCCAAATTTCTTCGAAACCCAATATTACGTACCCGGCGCACAGTGGTCTGAATAGAGAATCTAGCGGAACAAAACTAATTATTTTAACAAATTCGAGTTCATGGATTTGTAAACCACTTCGTATCTACTAGTTTATAGGGCCACTTATTACAAATCTTCCGTCTGGTTTCTAAGGTGACAGGTAATAAGGTCAATGGAAATAAGGTCAATTGACTTTATTTCCTACCCTGGTGCGAAATAAAGTTAATTGACATTATTAACTTTTCAAAAGCGAAATAAAGTCAACAAAAATTTGGAAATAAAGTCATTGACGCTATTTCCTCATTCAAATGGAAAGAGCGTCAACAATGCTTAAAGTATGTCGATTCATAGAAAAAACTGTTGTTCTTACAATAAACATTGCCCCGTAAGTGTTGTTTTTTAATAGATGAAAAACGTTATCGCCAAATCCCCTCAGTGTTGTGATATTAATCCACACACAATCATGAACTACCACCAATTGATTGTATTAAAAAAATTTAAATTACGAATATGTAAAAACACGATGCGAAAAACTAAACGCCTGCGTACAGTTGGAATACGAGAAATATTTGAAGAAAGAGTGTAGAAATGATCCATAACTTGCAAAACATGTTTCGTTTCCACAAAAATAAAGCGAACACTATTAAATTGAAGAAACAGTCCATGTCCAAAAACCCCGGATTAACACTGAAAGAATTCTGTGTTTTAAATTAGCATATTTTGAACGAATTCAGAATGTCTAAGGTGGAAAAAAACCAACCTTTCTATAAGGAAACAATTATAGAAAAAGAATTTTCTTACGCTATACTCATGTCTCCAGTAATTGTGACGACATCATTTAAAAGCAGCTAAGGAGAACGACGACACTATTTATTAGATGACACATTCAACGAGCCAATGTGCCAAAATGCGGGTATAAACAATTATTGATTATTTAATATCAGAACCGAGATCATATAAGTTAATTGATTGGTTTTCACACACTTTTGAAACACAAATTATATGCTTTTTTACTGCAGACAAATTGTTGCCCCAAAACACAGCAGAAATCTTCCATTCAGGGCTGCCAACTATCCTTAGTTATAAGGTGCCATATTGAGGATAAAAAAGTGCCAGCGTGCGTAGCGTGACGTGGTGTGCGCGCCGGTCGCGTGGGGTACGCGGGCGCGAGCGCGGCGACGCGGTGTGGCGATGCTATGCAAATTTAATGTTTGAAAGAGAAATAATGTCAATGGATTTTATTTCGTTTTTAAACAGGTAATAATGTCAATTGTCTTTATTTCGCACCAGGCTTAGAAATAAAGTCAATTTTCCTTATTTCCGTTGATCTTATTACCTGTCACCGTTTCTAAGATCCAAAATGGAAGAAAAATTTTTAAAAATTGAGTTCGCTCGAAACTTTTTCCAACGTATGAAAGTATTAATGAAATGTTATACAATATTAGAGTTCATTACACATGTTATGACAATGCACTTAGCAACTCACTTAAAATCTAACAAACATTTTGTTTATAACAAAAATATTACTTGTTACTGAAATTTGAAATTTGACTCTTTTCCTGTTTGATACGATTTGGTACACACCTTTAGGGGTGATTGCTATACAATTATGTATGTATATTCGGTAGCATTGTAAATCCAAGATGGCCGCATCCACGAAATTGGGTATTACACATTTTTTACAACCTCCTCAATATGGGTACCAAATGAAAGAGCGTGACCGGGTAAAACGCAGTAAAACGCACATGAACGAATTCCAAACCCAATATGAATTCCACCAAAAAATAGCGGATTCCTTTTCTTCAATCCCCTCAACATGGGTATCGAATTAAAGTGATTGACGAGTAGACCACAGAGCATTTTAGAAAACAAAAATCTTTTCAAAAATAGCCTCCCAAACTATACGACAGATCATTGAGTTTAGACAGTCAATACGTTGAAACTGAAATCTAGATATCTTATCAAACCAAAGGACTTTGTCAGCTTAGAATCTCCCACCAAGCCAAGATCTCGTATCGTGCCGAAGGCTGTATGGCTAACGTGGTAGCTAACAATTATACGTTATTGGCATCCAAAGAATTTATAATGATAAGAATGAGCGGTTGACTGTGAAAAATGGAAACTCGATGCCGCCCAAGATTTTATTTTTGTGTGATCAATGCTCTAGATTGACGTGGACTGACGGTAATGACTGGTATCTGGTACCCACCTAATTTTGTTTAGCTTTTAGTACATTATCTGCATTATTATTATATTTCTTTACAATAAAACCGTTTAGCTTAACCAATATTTTTACTTACGCTAAGGCCCGTGTTCGTCGACTCGGCGACGCACTATGTGGTATTTTGAATTTTTTCGTTGCAAAAAACATAACTTTTGAGCTAATGAAAAAGATATTTTAAGAATTTGAATTCCATCTCAAAGAAAAATTTCTAAGCTTTGGAAATACAGGGTAACAATAATAGGGTACTTAAATATTTATTGTCAAAGTTGAAATATTGTTGAAAAATGTATAAAATAAATTAATTCAATAATTGCCACAGATGTTTTACAAACTTGCTTTTAAGCACAAAATAAGATAAGTAACACTTTTTGGTATTGGGGCGTGGCACCGCCCAATTAATGATTAAATGTCTATCTTAGTAACTGCTTTACCAATCTCTGCCAAAGTCGGTACCTGCATTGCTTAAAATGTATCTGAAATAAAAATAACTAAGCTCTAAAGTAAATATAAATACATGGTGCCACATTAACAGGGTGCTTTAAAAGTCTTAGTCAAACTTGCGATATTTTGGAAAAAACGAATAAACTAAAATTTTTTTCATTAATCACCTGAGCTAAATTACTGAAAATTGTTTACGGAAGTTGTATTAAAGCACAAAATGATATGAGGAAGAAAAGTCTGCAAAGTGGAGTGGAACCACCCACTTATCATAAAATAGACGCATTGATTTCGGTAAAAATTTAAAATCCATCTTGAAAAGAAAATCTTAACTTAAAAATAGATACAAGTACAATGTGCCGCAAGCACTGTTTTAGCTTTAAAATTCATTTTCAAATTACAGCTTGATATAACAGCAAAAGCTTCATACTAAAATGAAATTGCCTTTTGTACTTGCATTAAATAAAAATAAAATGGCATTTACTTCCTTTTTTTAGCAAAATAATATAGTCACTACATCATTTCTGTTGAAAAACACTTGGTAAGTTAGTCTTATACTAGGTTCACATATAAGTAGATTATCCTCATTTTCGAGCTTCACTTCCTAATCTGTAATTAGAAAAAGAGATTAGCCATATAAAATTCCTCCCTTGTTAATCTGTAATTATAAAATAATCTCAGATTTAACCGATAACTTTTCTGTGTCCATCTTAGTTTTATCGATTGTTTTTGCGAAGAAGAGGAGAAATGGCAAATGTAAAAGTAAACATAAATGGACGCTAGCAAGGAAAAGAGGGTTTTAAAGGTATTTTTTAATAAAATGTTAAGTTAAAATATATCTATATTTTGCTTAATATAGCGGAAAAACGTGATCACGGTGGCACAGAGAAGAAACATAACTTTTCCTTGAGATGTGTGAATAACAAGCACAACAAATTTGTCGGCTAATAATCTGAGATTTGTCTGTGTAAACGGGGCGATTAAAAAACGAGCTTTGATTGAGGTAATATTCATATGTGAACATAGTTTTAGGCACTGCTTCCTGCATGGCTGGCCTAATTTGTTTGTATCCCGGAAGAAAATTGGCATTAGGTGCGTTCGTTTAAAATCTCCAGCAGAAACCAACCAACTGCCAAATTCCGGCGAAATGTCATCTGTTCTCTCACAAGTGGGAAATATCCAAAATAGTACGAGAACAGAAAATTTGCAGAAACTTGCAAGTTAGACGAACAGCTGATATAATTTTTGTTTACATACAAAAGTGTAAAATTTAAAACGTACGAAAAGTCGTCGCAAAGTGTTATACTGACACAGTTTATTGATTAAACAAATAACTACTTATTTCTTACAAGTTTAATTAGTCGCATTTTGTAATTTTTATCTTCCAAACCATCAAATTCAATTTTGTGATTTGCGTAAATGCCAACCAGCTGTTTTTGATCAGCTGTTCCCCTGTTGGCAAAAATTTTTCCAACAGAAACTAACAGCTGCCCCTCAAAATGAAATGTCACTTTGCTCTCTCAATTTCCCCTACTTTGCAAGTTTTTTGTGTACGCGAACGCAAAAACTTGTAAGTTTTGGTTAAACATGAACAATTAACAGCTACGCGAACGAACCTATTGTGTGGTAATAACGGTTCACGCAAGATTATACTTATATTTTTCCTTTCATAAACCACAATTCATTAACATCGCCAAAGAGTAGCCAGAAGTTACCAAAGAAATGCAATAGTTTCATCTGCTAGCTTCGTTTTCCTTGTAAAGGTGCGACACTCGTCTATAGGTTTTGTTGGTCTGCTCTTGCCCGATCGGTTGACGTACTAAGCTTTTCTTCGTCAAATAAACTAATCCTACTAGCCAGTTTCTATGATTCTTTAGAAAATTAATCGCCCAACGATTGGCGGCTTGCCAATTGGTTTTTATTTTGGTGAATATATATTCCTCTCAAGGTCTCCGTATTCTTCTATGTTGTGTACTTTACTTATTAGTTCTTTCACAATAACCGTAATGAAGTCCATTTCAGTCTATGGAGCTTACATTATTAAAATTTTTGAACTAGTATAACTGACTAGAAAATAAATTGTAAATTACGGGCAGCCAAATTTTTAACCTAGGTAAACGAATAGTTAACAATAACCGCCCTTAATTTCACAGACGTCATTTTGGTTTTTTTTTATGTTCTACCAATGTTGGAAAAATGTCAAAATATAGACTTTACGAAAAGCAAGTAGATCTAACAAATTTTAGGACAAAAATATATTTTCTTTTTTGTTTTACTCGAAGTAACATATCTTTCGCCAGAAAACAAGAAAAGAGCGATTGGTCGCTTCATTTACATAAAAACTAATCTCAAAGATGGCAAAAAATAAAATTTTTTTCCATGTGGAAAAAATTTCAACTTTGAGCGGCTCTACCTCCTAAACTACTAATCCTCATTTAAAAAGTTATATTTTCGTAATCTCGTGAAAGTTTTTCACTTTATCGAACACTTATATAAAATTCTTGATTATTACAATGTTTTTGCGGCAGAGGCTCCATAGTGCGACGTTTATTTTAATTTGATGTGCATTGCCTCCGATGTAAGCTCCATATGTTGATATATTCAGATTTTTTTATGTCTTTTATTAAATACTCTATTTCCTGTATATATATAATAATTGTGAGTGTAATAAAACCTTAAATAAATTTAATAAAACTTTAGAACCAACTTAACTTCTATGGTGATAAACATTATTTTCAACAAGAGGCATAAACGTCAGCGCATATCTTTCGTCAAATTAATGCGGTTGACTATTGACTGACAAAATCGAACGAGCACACTGGCAAACAAGAGAAATTTGATCGACGCTCCCACTCAAGACTGTAAATCTGGCATTCACTTAAGTAACTGAATAGTCTTTCTTCATCGAATCGACGATCATAAGCTTATTGTGTTCTTTCACAATATATATATATGTATATATATTTTTACATATGGAAATGCAAACATATCGTGTAAAGACAAACTGAAAGTCGCGTAAACAAAAAAGCCCATCTACATTTTCATCTTATTAAAATCAAAGTAACAAAGATATATCAAGTTTTGTAAGCTTTATTTATTTGCGCATAATTTAGAAATTCGCCAAATGGTAAAAAACAACTGTGTAAACAAAACGTCACGCTTACGTTGTTATTGAAAGAACTACCAGCTTTTACCCAAAGACTGCTCTCGTACTGTTTGGTGTGTGTGTCTCTTTCTTTTTCCAAAAAAGCTGAGGAACGCAACTACTGCTTTAAACCTTCCCGTGCACCATAAAAATTGTTTAACGTACACTCTCAATCAAAAGTGAGTGCATGGTGGTTTTTGTTTAATATTTGCAAAGTTGTTCAAGTAAAATTTTTTTGTTATCTAATATATAAAAATCGCGTGCCACGGTGTTAGTGGTCGAACTCCTCCGAAACGGCTGGACCGATCTTTTTGAAATTTTTTGTGTATATTTGGTAGGTATGAGAATCGGATGTAAAGTATATTTCATACCGCTGGTGCAGGGGTCGTGGCACCTCCCATACAAACCGAATATTTCATACTGCATATCTCTGGAAGTGTTCATGGTAGAGTACTCTAACTTGGCATGGAGATATATCAAACCAATCGCATACTCATGGACAAAAACTGTGGTTATTGGAAAAGGGGGCGTGGCACCTCCTATACAAACCGATTTTTTTATACTGCATATCTCTGAAAGTGTTCATGGTAGAGTACTGGAACTTTATATGGGCATGCCACCTCCCATACAAATCGAATTTTTCTTATTGCATATCTCTATAATTGTTCTTGGTAGAGTACTGGAACTTGGTGTGGTGATATATGAAATTAATAGCATAGTCATGTAGAAAATATTAACCTATTTGAGCTATACAAGCCGAATTTCATACTGCATTTCTCTGGAAGTGTTCGTGGTACAGTACTGGAACACTTCGTGTGGAGATATATGAAATTAATCACATGCTCATTGAGAAAATTCGGCTCTTTAAAAAGGGGGCGTGGAAAAGTAATCCACCAGTTGGAGCTGGAGTTGAGTTAGTACTAAAAATTTTTTATGATCCGATTTGGCAAATATTCAAAACATGTATTAGAAACGATAAAGGCAGTCCAATTGCAAAAAAAGAGCTGGTAGGTGGTGCTGAGGTCGAGGTATTACTAAAAATCTAAAAAGTGCACTATTGAGTATATCGAACTCTTGTGCGTTACGATTGACCCAATGGATGTGATTTGCCAATATTATTATGCGTTAGAGCCTCTTTCGAAGAAACCAGGGTTGAGTTGTGCAGTGGTAAATCTCAAATCACCACCTGTCGAAATACCTTAAAAGCCAGTTTCATGAAAGCAATTTAATGAAAATTTATTTTTTTAATTGAATTTAATATAGAACCTGACAGAAAAACATAATTTTTCACTTAAATTACTTTCGCGAAACTGGCTTTTAAGGTATTTCATCTCAGTTTATGTATGTATATTATATTTCTGTTGAACAAGGATACACATTGATATTGAAATTGCCACTAACTATAAGATAAAGTTTCTAGGGCACATTCACTATAGATGCGGCTCATTGTGGCCACCAGGGAACTTCTCATGGACATAAAACTTTCGTTTGGTTATTTATGGCGGCAAACGACCACCAAACGATAGTCTTAGCCGATGAATGTGCAGTACAAATCGTAAATGTGGATTGTTGGAGAAACTGTTGTACCAAAATGTTTAAATTAAAAATATAATTTTGGGCGGAACGAAGTTCGCCGGGTCTGCTAGTTTTTTATAATAATATGGTTCATGCTTTAATTAAAACCCCATAAGTCTAACTTTCAAACTTTATACAGAATTTAGAAAAATTCAAGGAATTTTTGTCTAAATTTTGACCTTTTTAATCTGAATTTCTAGAAAATTTTTGAGTACGCAGATAGACCGGTTTTTTAATTCTAGTGAAACAAGTCCAAGTTTTAAACGGCTAAAAAATCGCGTTAATTTTTAATGACGGATTTTGCGGTTTTAGGCATATAACAAGTGCAATTTGTAAAATATAGCGTTAATTTTTTTATTTTTGTTTGCAAACCGACATGCGCATTTTATTCTAAAAGAAATTCTAAAAAGTGCAAAATGCCGTCAGAAATAGAAAATCATTAAAAATCAACGCGATTTTTTAGCCGCTTAAAACTTGCTCTTGTTTTACTAGAATTAAAAAAGCCGATCTATCTGCGTACTCAAAATTTTTCTAAATATTCAGATTAAAAAGGTCAAAATTTAGACAAATGTTCATTGAATTTTTCTAAGTTCTGTATAAAGTTTAAAAGTTTGACTTATGTCGTTTTGATTAAAGCATGCATAAACATTTCAAATATTGAACAAAAAATACCATGCACTCACTTTTGATTGCCAGTGTATAACCTTTATGCCGACAAAAAATCAAAAGAAACGTACGAGCGTAGCGTCCGCAACGCTAGCATTTGCCAATACATATGCATGCTTATATGGATCAATGTGTATTATATACCTCTAACCACTCAGCTACGACGGTGGCCGTTATGTTATATTTTATATTCGAAAAATTCATACATAAATATGTATGTACGTACTAGGGATGTTAATTTTTTCGCTTTTTACGATCCCGGAATTTTCGGGATGTCGTTATCACAATCCCTTGGACCCGGGGTTAGTCCCGGGATTTAAATATTCATTACTTTTCAATAACTTAAATCGAAAAAACTGCTTTTTTTAATTTTTTCAAAAAAGTCAGCAATTAACCGTTATTTTTTGACCGATATTTTTTCAGTGAAAAGTAAAAGTTAAGACTTGACTTTTATTTTTTCGGTGAAATATAAAAGTTAAAATTTGACTTTTATTTTTTCCGTCAAAAATAAAAGTTAAAAATTGACTTTTATTTTTTCGGTCAATTATGAAAGTTAAATCTGACTTTTATTTTTTCGGTCAATACACAATACAATATGTTTTAATAAAAAATGCACATACTTTCAACTGCAGTGTCTGCATCTTCTGTAAACATATTGAGTTTCTTTAATTTAAGCTTTAAGTTATTTAGCTCTTTACAGGAATGATTCGGAATTCAATTTAACAATTAATATAGCTGCCAAGTTCTGCTCCGACAAATTGTATCGCAAATCGCTAAGAATAAGCTTAGTGCTGAGAACGCGCGTTCTACATTGAATTGTGTTGCTGGGGCACTTGATGTATAATTATATGTGTTTTTACTCTCCTAGTAATGCACAAGGTCCCTATCAACATCAATGCGCTTCTCCTGATAGGTGCCTATTTCCATAAATGCTTTTAGAACGTAGTCTTCGGAAAAAATAAAAGTCAAGTCACTTAAAAATTTAACCTCAAATTTTAACTTTTATATTTGACTGAAAAATAATAAAAGTCATATTTCAACTTTTATATTTGACCGAAAAAATAAAAGTCAAGTGTTAACTTTTATTTTTGACCAAAAAAATAAAAGTTACTTTTTAAATGCAAAGTAGAATAAAAATATGGGTACCAAATAAAAGGAAATTTCTGTAGAATCTAAAGAAAATTAAAATTTTTTGGATTCACAAGGACGAATAGATAATTTTTTAAGCTTTATCGAATTTATATAAGTCCTTAACATATAACTTTTTCAAAAACAAATATTGCGAAATTTCAAGGATAAAATTTTAAAAGGACAGTTTCAGTTCTTATTAGTCCTTATGCACAAAAAATTGGATTTGTTTAAATTCTACAGAATTTCTCCTTTAATTTGATACCCATACTTCTTCTCTAATTTGAATTACTGACGTCAGAGTGAATAACTAAAAACGCAATTATACTATATTTGGCCCATAGTTTCGCGAATATGTTGATGTTCGTGTACCAAATTTACTATCGCACGGTGTTATATGTATAATGAGCTAGACATTTATAAAAAAATATTAATTATTAAATTTAAAAAATATATATATATATAGCCAACACTGGTGAGGAAAAGGAGTTTCTATTATTACCATCAGTGCGAATTACAACTCCCGAAAATCCCGGGTTTATTTGTAAAGAACCCCGTGATTTTCAGGATCCCGGAATTAACATTCCTAGTACGTACGTACGCCGACGCGAATGAATTTGTTTCTGTCACCTGCTGCGTCTGATAACGAACAAACAAACAAGTTACGAATGCAACAATAGCAGTAAAAACAAAAATAATCGCACTAATTGCAGCAACACGATCTTTACAAATGCAGATGACAGTTATCAAAATCCACTACCATTGCGTATATACATACATAGATAAGTGTTGTTGTAGTTGTTGCAACTGTTGTCAGATAGGAATAAACAATAACAGCAACTACGATTAATCGGACAATTGGAATTCTGTTTGTCATGTCATCGCTTTGCATCAATTGCACACTTTGTTGTTGTTAGTAGTTTGTGTACATATATATATGTACATATGTAAATGTGTTTGTATGTACGTTCATATAGACGAAATGCACATACATACTTGTATTTAAATTTTAAAGCCAAATGTAAGTCATGTATTGACACTCTAATGAACATTCGAAGGCATTGAAAAATTTCGCGATGGTTATTTCTTGCATTGTTTTTATTGATTTATTTTCTTGGTTCATTGATATAAAAAGATTAAATTAAAACTGTTTTCTTCTGGTGGTTTTAATATGAAAAATCAATTTCAAGTAATAACTCTAATTTATAAAACGTCGAAGACCTAAAAATATTTGCCGCTAGGCTTTCGGTTCTTAATTTGCATATCCCATGTTTAAATGTACATTAGACCTTATAGCTCCCCAGTTAAAAGAAAAAAGTTTTTAATTTCGCAAAGATTGTATATCCACATATTAAGTACGAGGGAAATTAACTGAAAATAAAGACGGAGCCCTAATACTATGCCAGACTTGGAAAATATGTAGTTACATATAGCGATGTAGTCATTAGCGATTCATTAAAAAGAATGGTAAGCGCTTCAAATAAGGCATTTAAAAGCGATGCAAGCAAATTTTCATTTTTAACCGACTTTACAAAAAGGAGAAGGTAATCAATTCGTCGGAATATTTTTGTTTTGTTTATCTACATATGTTACCGCATAACTTTGAACGGTACCCTGGAAACAATTTCAACCCTCAAGTTGCTTCCCTTCGCAGATTCCTATTGCTACTATTTCGGGGGACCTCACTGAACATTTTCCAAAACAAAGAGCAAAATCCGTTGGGCGTTTTTTTCTATGGTAGCTTTTACTAATGCAAATATTACACAGGCCAACATAAATTGGAAAAAATTTTGTTTCCTAAAATGTTAAAGCTGTTTTTGATAGACTTTTTGTGCTGATAACGAATCTGTAAGCACAAATTTACCATCAGCTTTAGATTTTGAGAAAAACGTGGTCAAAATATCAGAAAATCGCGTTTTTCGCAATATTTGAGAAGCCCTAGCAAAAAACAACAAAATGGGATAGAACCTTCCACTTGGGCTTAAATTAAAGCTAGAACTCTCGGCTACTATCCCTTTATGCTATTAAACAAATGAAAGCTTTATATATCTATACATACATATGGATAAATCTGATATATAAATCTACATGCACAGATATATTTACTTACATATGTACGTATGTTTCTATGTGAACGTCAGTGGCGTGTTGCAAACAATTTTTTTAAAATCAAAGCAAATTCTCCACACCAATTTGACTAAATATTTGATCGATTGTTTCGCTGCCAACAATACCTCTGCGCACTTTAGTCCTTTATTGAACTTCATATTCATAATTTTCGCTTATACATATTTTTACGCGTTTAGCTATTTGCTCCAATTGTTTCTACTATACCGCTCGTCGAATCGATATGGCTGGTGTTTATGCAAACGATTTTCAACTCACCTGCTTAGCAACATTTATCAATATTACAAGAGTAAGTATAAATGTCATCTGCTTTCCCCCACTGCTGGATCTTTCCCACATCCCGTTCATGGCGTGTTATTAGCTCAATACAAGATCCCTTTGCGATAGCACCAGCCTGCCAGCCAAATAATAACCTAGCTACACTGAGAAAAAGTAAGTATGTTTCTCTCAACACATGATATCTTTATAGTTACATGTATTGTTTATACTGTGTTGAGCGAAATATATTTAACAGACTCTTTTCTCAGTGTAGCAGGAGAATTTACGTACGGGCTCGTGCATATGTACATGCATATGTATGTCCGAGTATGTATGTATATGTACATACTTGCATAGGAACACAACAATTGTGACTTGTTTTCTTTTTAGAAATACATATGTATGTAAGTATGGTTGTTGGCGGACGCTGTAGTGTAGTGGTTAGAAATGGGTACTACCATTCCGTAGGGCCTAGGTTCGAGCCCAGTTTCCGACTAACATCAAAAGCAATAGAGAAAAAGAAGTTGTTTCGAAAATCGCCCCTCGGCAGATAATAGCAAACCTGCGAGTATATTTCTGCCATTAAAAGCAGCTTCTCATAAATATACTATTGAAGGTCCCTCCTCTTTGTGGGACAACGTCAAGGCGCACGCCACAAATCGAAGGAGAAGCTCGGCCAAGCACGAACATATCGTGTAAGCGCCAATTTATTAGTATTATTATGCATGTATGAATTTGTTCGAATTGGGTTCGCCCTTTCAGCCACATACACATATTTAGGAATATTTCTTCAAGCGTCTAATACACGCAAACTAGTTTTTTTACCGCGACTAGAATCATAACAACGACAAAGCTTCAGAACCACAGCGCAAATAACAAGAAATTACAATATGTAGAATATGAAAAACATATATATAAATATTTTGTAACTACTAACTAACCACATTGACAACGGCACAAGCATGACCAAAACAAAAACAAATCTAAAACTAAAGCGAACTAAAAGCTAAAAGATACAAAAACATTAACTGTAACTGCAACTGAAAATGAAACTGAAGTCTGAGGTCTGAGGTCTGAAGTCTAAGCCGTAGTCGTGAGTTGCGTGTTATCATGCAATGTTGATGTATGTATGTACATACATATGTCAATAAAAAGGGAATAAATTTTTATACAGCAACGCACAAAAGCAGCGAACAACAAGAACGGTAGGACAAGTGACAACATAGTAACTATTGAAAATTGCATAGTTCAGTAAATAAAGAAAAATTTGCATTTTGTTTCGATTTTTTATATGTAATGTCGATTCCGTCAACTTTTGTTTATAAATAATTAACGCATTGCTTACACTCAATTGTCTCCCTCTTTCCTCCGATTGTGGATTTGTATTCTATGTATCAACTTTATTCCCCTTAAGGCCAATTAACCAATACGATGTGGTGAAATTAAAACCGCTATTAGTTCACTTCTTCTTTTACATTTGTGCCAAGGTGTATTTAACAAGGTGGTGTAGGGGCGACATCTGAGTTTTTCGCATTATTACGTCAAAATGATGTGTTTGTTGTAATTCATACCAATGACAGTATGGCGTATAATTTGTTAATGTAATTTTTTTCTTATATTAAGCCGTATATACCACCACCTTGTTAAATGCGCATTGATTTTTGCATAATTTTTCCATAAATTTGAAATTGGAAAAAACATATCGTCCCGTTTCTGCCTCAACCTCATAACTAAAATTGTGTCATTCCGGAAAATGTAAGAAAAAATGCTTATTTTCTTCTACTAGGATACATTTAACGGATTTTTTACTTAATATTTCTGGTTATGCTAACACAAGTTTCTACTAGGGTTGCCATCATTTACTTAGATACTTATTTTAATTAAAAAAAAAAAATATTAAAAATTATAGTACACTTAAAATATACATCTATAGTATTTTATTTAAAAGAAAAAGTAAAAACGATATTTAAGTATAAATTTTTTTTTCTCTTTCGCAACTATTTTATAAAAATTATATTTCTTTGCACTTTTTGCAGTTTCTAACAATTAACGTATCACTGAACCAAAAATCCATATCTGGATCAAAGAAAAACTTTCCTTACTTTAAGGTCGAAAATTCTTCCGAATGAGTAAAAAATTCTCCCGAATGCGTAATTTTTCTTTGGAATGTGTAAAAACGTACACGAAAATAAGAAAGCGTGGATGTAATCTATCATTTTGAAGAAATATTGGGCATGAAAAGAGAACAAAACTTCTTTAGTGCTGTTTCGTTCCCATTTTTCTTCATTTTGATTGCTGTTTTTCTTCAATTAAGAGAAGTTTTTTTTTGGGTGTATGCTTTATCGCAATCAGAATTTAAATTAATACATTTATGTATTAATACATTTATGTACACAAAAAAATTCAAAATTCCAAAACTCGAATAATATTTTTCTTGTTAAGAATTTGTCGTAAATATTAACTTGCGTCCTTAGTTATTGAAATATCGGAGTTTTCGTATTTTTGAAAATTAGACTGGTTTAAAAATTTTAAACATATTGCTTTTTTTGTACCATGAGAATAATGTCCTGAGATTGATAGAAATTTATAAATAGGTCACGGGGATACATATATGTAGTTGTAAGTGGGCGCTACCAGGTCCATTTTCTCAAAATTCGTGATAATCTAATTTATTGCTAAGAGATTATTGCAAACATCGATTTGGATTTCAGCAATTACTGGTTTATCGCCGCTTTCGAATTTCTGTAAATTACCGTTATATGTGAGGTAAGCGTGGTTACTGTCCGATTTTAAAAATGTTCAACCTTTTTCTATGTTGGACGAAAGTCAACTACTGCACAAAGTTTGGTGTAAATTGTTAGAGGGTTAATAGAGATAGGCATTTGTAATTATAAGTTGAGGGGATACGTCCATTTTCCCAAAAAATTTAATAATCTTATTTTTTGCTAAGAGGTTATTGTAAATATCAATTTTTAGTTAGTGGGCTTCAGTATTTACTAAAATATTGCAGTTGTTGTATTCCTCCAAATGACCGTTACGTGGGAAGTAGGTGTGGTTATCTACATTTTCAATACCATCCGTTCGCTAGCCCAAGCTTGTTTGAAATATCTCAATACATGGGTAAAAAATTACCGTCCATTTTAGAAGGGGTGGACGTGTTGTCTAGGACACCCTGTATATCTATTTCGATTCCTTTAGCCTATTAAAAACAACCGTTATGCGAGCAAAGATAATATAACCTTGTGCATTTAATTGATTGATGTGAGTGAAAATTTTGTAATTATATCATTTTATGACTGATTACCGAGATGGTCTACTGACCGCTCATTGAAACTTAAAAACGAAAGAAGGACATAGCCTGCTGCATCGCACAGACAGTTTGTCTGCTTAAAATTAAATAACAATTCTAACATATTTATTTGTGATATATAAAAATATTATTAAGTATGATAAAATGGTTCATGCTCTATTGAAGATGCCATAAATCCAAATAAACCAATTTTTTAGTCATTTGTGGGAAAAAAATTTTGAATAAATTCCTTTTTTTTTGGTCATTTGTGTATTTTCAATAGAGCATGAACACTTTAATTATACTTAAAAATCTTCTTGAATAAGATAGAACGTTAAAGTTATATTTTATGGTATTTTTTACTTTGCAAAAAATTACTTCGCAAACTGTATGTAGGTATGGAACTGATCGTGATTACATCAACCGTTTTTTTTCTTTTTTAAACTAACTGAATAAATAGGCTATAAAATAAACTGTTAAACTGCATAAATAAAGCTTCTTTTCCTATAAAAACTGTGTTTATTTTACATACATATATCATTGGCAACACTATACAAATATTTCAATGAGAGTAACTGAATTCCATTTTGTTCTGCTCCCCCCGTTTGAGAAAAATTTCAGAATTAAATATTTCTCAATTTCAAAGTAAAGAAAAATTCCCTATCAAAAAGTGCCCTTTAGATTGAAAACGCTATCAACGGTTATTTGTGATGCATTTGAGAATTAATTTTTGAGATTTGAAAGTAGGACTGATTA
>NW_023458558.1:79243200-79254526 GCF_013731165.1 Rhagoletis pomonella | reverse complement strand
TATCTGTCATTGTCTCCATTTTCGTGTTTATCTTCACTTTTGCCTTATTTTTTTTTTGACTTGATCGTTACCATTTATTTCTTCATTTTCATATTTATCTTTATTCCAAAGCTTAATTTCAAATGTGTAGTGAAACAACAGGCGAAACATGTCAAATTGAACATGTTGCAGCAACATCTATACAAAATTCGAAAATGTTTAAACGACGGTTTTGGCCGTAATTTTCTACCAATTGTGAAACCATGAAAACTCATCTACGGAAAAATGCCTTTCCAACGGTGTTCTTGGTTTTAAAATCGGTTCGGTAGAATCGCCAAACGAACGGAGACAAAATTTATGTTAGCGTATTAATATATAGATTTGTATTTGTTGATTTATTTAATTCACCGGCTGTGACTCAGAGAGACGGTTCTCAATATGTTAAGTGAAAAAAGATCAATAATTACTGCATACATATTGAGCGAAAAAATAAAAATTATAAAAACAACATTATTCGCAAGTGAAAAATAGAAATTAAATAATAACAATTTCGTTTCAATTTTTAATTTCTTTTTGTTAAATTCGAATATGAATTTCTGAAAATTGTATCAGAATATAGAAAGAAAATTATGTGGATGCAAGGGAGAGTTTTTTGCGACGTTTAGAACATGTTAACATGCTTTTTATAAATTTTATTGAGATTTGTACCACGGTTTTTTTGCTAAGAAAAATGGAAACGCAACAAAGTGAAGCTATAGCTGTTATTTCGGGGATCGATATCTCCTCATCAGACTTCTTTTTCTAGACCTCAGCAGGAACCGAACCCGCATCACCGATGTACAAAGTCAGCAACGCTTGTTGCCTTTTCCGTTTTTACTAACAAATAGATCGTGGAACAAAGCTCAAAAGCATTGCTAAAATGTAAATATTATTATATCACAATAATAATAACAACAAGTAAGAGCAATGCTCTTTCATGAACACCAGAAAATTTTACTTTAGCAGATTACTGCATTTGAAAATAGTTGTTTAGGAGCTAAAAAAAGTTTTTGTATTCTCAGCATACCTAGAAAGAGGAGTTACATACATACAAGAATGATAGAATACAAGATTTCGCCCAAGAAAGAGGATTTTTAAGCGTAACTTTTGCGTGACTTATCTTGGTAGCAATTGCGAGAGAGAAATGCCAAAACGCTTAGGAAAATATGTAAACAATGCGGAAAAATATGTTATTATCAATATTAAATGGTCCAATTTTGCAGGAATTAATAAATATAATAGGTTTAATTTAATAGGAACACGTAGCAATGATTTTGGACATATAGCCCTTTAGGTATGTAAGTACGATTTTAAGCACATGTCGGATGTAAATATGTACATAAAAAAAATTTACTTATATCGCACGCTTGCCTTTTGTTCTCACTTTTAGAATTTGCCACTGTAGACTTCATTTGGCCTTGTAATGTTTCAGTAATTGTGTAAAACTACGCAGAAATATTAACGCACAAATAGTTAAATTGGAAATGTTTAGTTAATTGCCCACTGTTTTTGGGTTAGTGGGCGGAGAGGGAGGGGGCGTGGGTCTTGGTATCTAACCCACTGGAAAGAGCACAGTTCACACTTTGTAAAACGTCACATTTGATCGATCGAAACCTTCCACATACCCCTAGGGGAACAATTGGAAAATGGTTTAAAATTAGCATTTTGACACCGGAAATGTAAACTCGATAAACAGTATTTTTGCGCAGAACACCTTTCTATTGTCAAAGGTGTACAACATTTCTTGTGCTACACCATCCACATTATATTTTCGTAGAACTCACTCGGAAATTCACAAAAAAGTGCATTTTTCAGACCGAATTTATTAATAAATTAGTAACCTCAAATTACAAAATTAGGTTTTACAATAAAGTGTATACCCTCGACTACAAGCGTGTGTACAATTCTTTTGATCGGGTCACCCATTCAGACAATAGCCCGAAATCATTGGGGAAATAACTAAACCGTACCCAGTTAAATCGTTATTTGGGTTTCCTCAATCAACAATTGCACCAAGATGACGTCACGCACATAGCTGTCAAATTCACAAATAGCAGATTAGCGGTACCGCGATAGGCGCAGTCTCTATTTTTCTCAATCTTGAGTTACATATCGGTTTTGCATTTTGTTGATACGCGGTTTTGTACTTTAAACGCCGATATGTATGTATATAAAAAAATCATATCTAAACAATCAGTTGTATGGAAGATATATCTTAGAAGTACGGTTACCATAAATATGAATTGAAAATGTAGAACAATTTTTCAAAAATATGCCTGCATACCTATATTTATGTAGAATAAAAGTAACAAAAACGTATATAGTATATGTTTCTAAATTCCATTTTAAACTTTAAACAAACTCACATTTTAAATGGATATTTATAAAATTAAAATAAAACATGTGTATTATAATTACATTAGCTTACACGAAAAGTTAACCTCTTTAAAGATATTTTTAAGGCAAACTTTGGGTCGTTCAACACGAAAACAGTACCCTTTTTTTCAAAGAAACGTTTCGATTTTTTTCGAAGAACGTGTT
This sequence comes from Rhagoletis pomonella, assembly GCF_013731165.1. Classification (NCBI taxonomy): domain Eukaryota; kingdom Metazoa; phylum Arthropoda; class Insecta; order Diptera; family Tephritidae; genus Rhagoletis; species Rhagoletis pomonella. The sequence continues at coordinate 79,251,967 of NW_023458558.1, read as the reverse complement.
TTTTTGGTATTTTCGCAGTTTTTCTTCAAAAATCGACGTAAAGGTGTTTGTGCCCTTTACAAAAATATATAATTTGTCCAGATTGCGTTACATAACATCTACATTTCTCATCCGATTTTAATTACCATAGGCTCAAAATTTACTATAATGACATATCTTCTATATATCGAATTTTTGAAATAAGGAAAAAAAGAATCAAACAAAACTGTGTAGTTGATTAAAGATCTTACTTTTTTCAACTTTGGTCGCCTGTAGCACTAATAATTTTCATTGAAATCGGCACAAGTTATATATTTTTGTAAGAAGCACATCAATATTTTTCGAACTTACGTTGCCTGGGAGATTTTTTCATCAGATATTAAAGAAAAGCTTCGGTAAGTACCAAATAACATCCATCGATTGTCCGCGGCCGCGCAAAATTTAGAACGCACTGACTGGTTGTAGTTTCAAAATCAGCCTCACTCACCTTCATGTAGTTATCAATCACTGCTTATATTTTGATAGGTAAAGTGCTCCCTCCGTTAATTTTAAAATATCGAATAAAAAATACTACGTAAAAAAAATTGCCAAAAATCTACGGTAATTCTTAGCTACTTAAAACTTGCTCTTTATTATAATGAAATTGATTGGGCTACAAATCTGCATAATCGAAAAAATTCTAAAAATCTGATTAAAAAGTTGAAAATATTCATGAAAATTTGCTGAATTTTCGCGAGTTTTGCACAAAGTTTAGGAATTATATTTTTATGTTTTTTATTGTAGAATGAACCATGTTTTTATACGAAATTAGCGGGAAAATATTAGAATGAAAATTGTTGCATATATTGTGAAAAATTTGCTGTGCCAATACTTTGTTCCGGCAGTGTATGTAATCTAATTGGGCGTCTTAAACCTGTTCGCATTTTTTATTAATGTTTGCACTTTATCCTCTTTATGTGATGACTTGTAAAATATTTCAGTGCTATTCATATTTTTTAGTTAATTTTTGCACTTTATTCGTCGAAAGTCACCAATTTTTCAGTGCAGACGGCATTATATACGAGCCTCTAAGAAAGCGCCTAATGAGAGAAAAGGAAGCAAAATTACTTTTTCTGAAATATAATAGGTATGCCCCTTTTGAACTTTGACTACTAGATTAAAACACTATATAGGTTAAGCACGGGTTCAATGTTCTAATAATTTATAAAACGATGACTTAAGTTTATTATAGCTTTTTTAATGTTATTCCTAACATTCGCATTAGCATTATAACATTCGCATTCCGAAAATTCGCAATAATATGTAAACTCGATAAAAATATGACATTCGAAACATCCCTAGTATGTACAGCCTATTTAGCTTCTTATAGCTGCGCTTCTGTACAAATTCTGCAAACTAAATGTTTGCTAACCATTACGGCAGGCAGGCGTAACTTTTGTACCCATCGATACGACCAAGCGCTACTTTTCCGAGTGAAAACAACCCCTCCGTATGTTTTGAATTGGTATGTGATTTTGTTCTGCCGTTAGCAATCGTATTTTGTGTGTGAGTGTGATATGCTGAATGTTGCCTGTAGCCATGATTGCGACGGTTAAGCACTGCCATAGTGGATATGTACATATGTACACATTGTGGTAGCCATAGTAGTGTTGCCGGAAAATGGAATTCGATATTGCAGCCGGTGGTGATTGCGAGTGCTAATGCCATTTTTGTTTTCCGCATTGTTATTGAGTTTTCGCTTTTTGTTTTTAGATATTTCTCTTTCCTCATGGTTCCTTTGCTTTCGAAAATTTTTTTGTTTTGTTACCTACTTCGCCAAGTGATGTGTGTTGCTTAGAGACAAAACTATTCTGGTTAGCCAGCAAGTTTGAGTAGGTATGTGCATAATATGTAGATGCAGATGTGTTATCCTTCTTTTCGTAGCGAGTTAACGATGGTGAAAATTTAGACACCAGCCACCAAAAACTAGGAATTCCTACTTCACCACGACATTCATCCCTTTCGCCGCGCGAAAAATTCCACACAAATGCTTGGAAGTAGTGGGACGAAATTTTTCCGAACAAAACCTCCTGCCACCTTGCAACTTCGCATGCTGCTTACGTACATATTTATATTCAGTCATGACGATATACCCTACCTGCCTGTCTGACAAAGCGCCATTTTCGAACTACATACATACATCAGAACTATCTCTGAACTAGTGCAAAACGGATGCAAAGCGGGCCAGTTGAAACTTGCGGTGTAATACCATATTCTGACCGACAAGGAAAACACTTTGAAAACGAGTTTTGGGATTGCGAACATTTCTTACATCTTTTAATTACAGTTTCGCTACACAAAAACAAAGCCAAAACACTTTTCCTTCATTTTATTTTAATTTACAACATTTAGCTTTCATTTTTATTTTACTTTGGCCAGCCGATTAACAATAAATCCGAAATGGCGTATTAAAGATGATAAAATATGACTTCCACTTCGATAAATAATCGAAAAAAAATAGTGAAGACACCGCCTGGAATGAGTGGAACGTGCGGTTTCAAGTAGTTTTCAGCGAAAACTGGTTTTCCTTTGACAGATTTTACATGCACGAAAACACAAGTTTTAGGCCGAAAACAAGTTTTAGCAACGAAAACATGTTTTCGATGTCGGTCAGAACATGGTATAAATGTGCAAATGCTGACTACTCGTACAATACGAAAGTAGCTCAGCGAGAAGACCTCCGACTCAAATATCGTTGGTCGCAGGTTCAAATCCCGGTGGAGGCAGGTGTGAGTTTCCAAATTTATTGAATTTAAATTGATGCATGCAGCCTAAACTAATTTTTTTTTATAAAATATGTAACAAAAATGGAATCTGTAACAGAAAAGAAAAAACGAAAAAAATATCCAAAAATCGAATCTTAAAAAAGTTTTGATATAAGAAAGCTCTCCAAAACGAAACCGGTTAAAAACTAGCTGCAAAGTAATGTACTGGGCGACAATTGCCTCCGCCAATGATATCGCCGTGTAAAACTGAACAGTTGAAAGCATTGCTTGGGTATTGAGCTAGAACTAGTACTGTCGGCAAAAGGTGTAGTTCTACGCTAGTTCTGAGCTAGTCAGATTCTCTGCAGGGTATATACAAATGTACATAAGTAGGTGAATAATTCATATAAAGACATACCTACATATGTATGTGTTCAAATGGATATTCTTCGATTTTTTACAATTCCCTAGCGTGCAAGCAAAATAAAATCTGTTCCGTTACCTCAAAATAAATGATCAAAGCAAAGCAGAGGGAAGGGAGGCGACGAAGTTGATAAACAAATAAGTAGATATGACTAAATCAGCGATGAGCAGAGATAGCTTTTACTCTGCATGCGCCTATACAAAATGTAAAGGAAGCTTAAAAGAGCTTTGCCCGCGGGCAAGACAGTGCCCATCAGTGCACTAAATTGACAGAGATAGCAGTGCAATATCGATTAAACAATTGCTCGTGGTGATGTGAAATTTCAAAGCACAAGACATTTTGGTAAAAGCGATGTAATTGGAACTCCAATGCCGGATGTTAGTATATTTCTTATGCTTGGGCGACGATTTTCGAGTACATTTCCAATGCTTTCACCAGTACCAGATGTGGACGGGGGAAAGCAACAAACAGTTTACGACCAACATCAAAAAACGGAACATAAAAAAGTTTTTTCTAATAGCGGTCGCCCCTCGGCAGACAAAGCGCATGCAACAAATCGGAGACAATGTGTAAGCGCCAATCTATATAAACAAATATACATACTTTTCGAATGAGGAAGTATAATTTGATAACGTCTTTACTTACAGTTTTGAAAAATTTTTTTATACTGTCTTTCAGGAGATATTTTTTCAACAATTTAAAGTTTAAAAACCTGAAAGATTATAAGTAAAAATTTGTATAAATTTGTCTGGTTTACAACGATAAGAAAAGAAATTTAAAAATTTATATTAACATTTTCGAAATTGTTAGGATTTTATTTCTGCTTAAATTATGAGGTTTTCTTCCCATTTAAATTTTTTTGCACTTCTTTTTTAAAGGTCATTTACAAGTTTTAAAATGAATTTGACTTCCCAATCGCATTAAGATCACGTTTTGGCGTAATGTTGTTGTTTATTTCTTTAAAAATCATTCACAGGAAAAAAATAATTGCCGGAACGCAGTAAGACGAAAGCTATTTACATGTTTCTCTTGACGAGCAGCAAATTTTGTGTGGAAATGTTGAAATGCGTGTGGCATACCCGGAAGATATTTTATATACAAAAATTATGAGAAAAACGTGAAGAATTTCGTCTCATTACAATCCGGAATTTTTTTCTTTGAGAGGTCTAAATTCAGAGATCTTTATTTTTGATATTTAAACTTCCCGTCAAGTACCTCTTACTCCACAATTACACAAAAACTTTGTCGCATTCACAATTGTGCGTTAAATAATTAGTAGTGCTGCGCGATTAACTGATTATTCGAAATTTTAATTGATCATAAAATAAATAATGCAATTATTCGATTAATTGGAAATTATGATTACTCTCAAAAGTTCAGTTGCTCGAGTAATCAAGATTTTCATTAAGCAAAAACTAGAATATTTGAGTAATTTGCTTTATGATTTATCAACATTAAGACTAAAACGAGTAAACAAATTTTCGAAGTACACTCCATATATCGATACCTGAAATAGGGCGTTCTTTAATCAAATTCTGAAGTAGGGCGTTGTTGAAAAAATTTCAGAGATAGGACGTTTTCGATCTGGCTGCCGAGATAGGTCGATCTTCCACTCAGGAGACGACATTTTGAATACAAGGATTTTTTTCACAAATTAAATTTTAAATATTTTTTTTCATGTGAACATTGTAAAAAAGAAGTTAAGCATTTTACAAAGCAAACTCGTTTAACGAGCAAAACTCTTTTTTTTGAGTAATCTTATTTTAAATTACTCCACTAGTCATCATTTTAAGTAATCGAAATCTTGATTACTCCAATAACTTATTAACCGAACGACTGATTAACCAACATACGCGAGCCCTAATAGTTAGTAATATATAGTTTGAGGTCTTAATATTTTATACGAATTTTTTAATTTCATTTGGTACATAAATCACTTATTCTTTCGATGGTGTTAAGCATTTTATTTGACCAGAATTACAAAAGGAGTATTTGATTTTAGTCTTATCTCCACCATTATGTTTCATGGCCTTTTCAGTCGGCAGTTCATCAGAGCATCGCTAACAAAGTTCATACTTCGTTTGTTTTTTATTACGTTTGGTGTTTTAAAAATTATCAATTCCTCGTTGTTCATTTTTATATTGAGGGCCAGTTTTTCAGTGTACGGCCGTGGTTTAAACTAAGTTTAAACGCCCGATATGGCTGGTTTAAATTAAGATCAGCCAATCAAATGTCAGCTAGCTGTTCAACTTAAACTCAGTGTACTTAATCTAATGTATTTGTCAATGTTATTGTGGCTTATTAACATTTTATTTTTAATATTTATATTGAAAAATTGAAAAAAGCAACAAAGTCTAAGCGGTAGAAGTTATATACATTATTATATATATATTGTATAATCTAAATTTAAACTGGCACTGAAAAACTGGCCCTGAATATTCTGAATATGCAATGTATGGTTGCAATGTTTCGCAACTCTGCATTTACAAACAGTTTAAATACTCAAACATTTATTGGTACGTTCTGGAATTCAGACATATTCATTAACGTATTGTAACTTTGTTACTCAGCTTTAATGGGTGTTTATTTTAGAGAGTTTTTTGATTGTGCTGTTGCTCGGGTTCTAAAAAGCAAGAAACTAAACTCAATTAGCGCTGTGTTCAAACATAGTTTTTACTTGTTTTCACTTCATAAAAGCCAAAGTAGCCATCATCAGCACCACCATCAGCATTGTCGCCATTAAAATCATGGTTGGTATTATCTACCAACAACCAACATGACAGCATGTTTCCTGCTAATTTTATGAAAGTTGAGACAACCAACACATGTGAACTTTTCTGTTACAACCACCAACCACCAAGCGACAATGACTACCGCCAACAACAACTGTAACGAACCTGATGTACAGTGTTATGTGGCAACTGAGCCGGCCGTGCCAACCGCAATGTGGAGGAGGCGACGTCCAATGTGAAATGTGAAATGAAATGCAATGCCCAATGGAATTATTTTTACATACTATATACATACTTGTTGTTTCGTTTGTGACTGAATTAACATTGACGTGCGTTGTGTGCGCCATTTGCCGCAGCATTTACAACATTTGTGCCACTTTTGGTCGAGAGCCACACATTAGCCACTTACCACAAACTTGCCTTGCCGCGCTGTAGCCGCTCCGCACTATTCGCAGGCGCATTGGGACAGCAATGCAATTTCTCTTCACTTTTGGTTTTTAGATTGTCATGTTGTATTTGCCGTATTCGCACGGCAGTTGTTGTCGCGTTTGTTATTGCTGAGGCGTTGATTAGCAACTGGAACAACAACAGCAGCAACAGCACTGTGCATAAAATCCATTCCTATGAGAAAAATGAATGAAGAAGTAACAACTGGCTTTCGGGATCCTAGCTCTGCCACCGTAATACGAAGCAAATTCACAGTCAACGCGCGTGTCAGCCACTATGCGGTGAATGTAATTATCAAATTAGTGCAGCACCGCCATTAGTGGCTAATGTGCTCATGTTAATCAAAACAGAAACAAATACAAGCTGTGTGAACAACAGTGCCAGAGTCTCCCCGCCGTGCAAATGTATCAACTATACCTTGGAGAGACACCTTTCTTTTTACCCCAAAGATCATTTTGATGTACCAAAATTGCAAGTAAAGCCAGGGGTATTTAATTAAATTAAAAATAATTTTGTGTTTAAAGTTGGCTCACCACTTCTGTTACTTCTCTCCCCTAATAGCCAATGTCAAAAGAAAACGTCTCTTTTTGAGTCAGGAGGTACCGATTCCGAGGAAACCCGTCGCACGTGTTAAATATCGATTTTTCATCTTTCTGTAAACTATATAATAAGCAAGGGTGCCTTTTCGCGATTTCAAACGATTTCGACGTAATTAAATATGTAATTGGCGGTGACACGCTCATTAAAAAAAACGCTGTTAACGCTCCTGTTAAGAGATTGTTGTAAGTATTGTCTCAGAGTACATTAGGATTCCTTAGTTATTCATATTAAGATGAGTCTAACATAAAATACTGCTTAGGGAAGAATACCGCCATATGGTTTTATTTCACTTCACATTGAGAAATAAGTCCATATAGCCATAACCAAAAACTTTACATATGAAAAATAATGCCACGATCTCATTTAAATACAAAAAGTAAATGGTGCCTATTTAGCGGCGCACAGTGTGCTTTTTGAACATTCCATGTGAATTAATCGTAGCGCTTTCGACAGAAACCAAATTTTGATATGAAACGAAATGATTTTGAAAGCTAATGTAAATCCCTTTGACGAAAAAAGGTTGCCACTTAACCACAAATACTCCTCTACCTTAAAAAAAAAAATTGGTCCAAAATAATGATCTTCGGAAAGACAAGCGAAATCCACGAGTTTTATAAAAAAAAATTTAAATTTTGAATGATTTACTGATACTGATATTTTAGATTTTAAGATGGCAAACACGATTCCACTGTTTAAAAATCGACTAAAGGAAGTCCTACCCATCTATTTAAAAAATGCATTATTTATTAATGTTTCATATCTCTCGAACAACAAGTTTGTAAAAGAAAAGAGCAATATTTCAAAAAAGTGTTTTTGGTAACTTTCAGACGGTCAACAGTATTTACCTTCCGCTTCCGAACTCTTAATAAAGACTCACCGATTGGTACTGCTGCCGACATTTTTGCAAGTGCACTGAAAAAAACGCGTTGTAAAAATTAAAATTTTTTATTTGATTACCGTTTAAAAATGTTCTTATTTAATTCAAATGAAAAGAAAAAAAAATAGGTTTTTCCATTATAAATACACTACGTATAATGGAAATATTCAATTCAAATACGCCCATATTAGAATGAAGCATTTTTCACTGCACGGATGGCGTTTTGAACGTCTCGGATGCTTTATCATATGTAATTGAGAAAGGGAGCGTGGCGACGAATAACTGTTACCCAGGTATTTTGAGAAATAAAAGGGTCCTTTATAGATTTTGCGAAAAAAGTATTTTATTGTTAATTTTCCATAAATTTTACTTTAGTTGAATTAATTAGTTTTGAAATTTTAATCCTTATTTACATTTGCCAGCAGTGTAAACTTTGAGAGAAAAGTTCATTTGGCACGCAGGTCTTCGTCAGTTAATTTAATCCATATCTTCTGTAACCATAGGATAATTTTCTTCATTTTTAGTCCCTTAACTCCCCCTTTTGTCCAACATAAGGCCTCATAATCAAAAATCGAATAGAATCGGAACTGATGACTACGGCGGCCATTCATTCGACCAACCTTATACAGTTTTTTCTTTTTTTGTATTTTTTTTATACAAAGCCTAAGAAAAATTACACCTGAAAAAGATTGCGTGCCAAATGAACTTTTCTCTCAAAATTTAAACTGCTGGCAAATGTAAATAAGGATTAAAATTTAAAAACCAATTAATGCAACTAAAGTAAAATCTGTGGAAACTAACAATAAAATAACTTTCGCAAAATCTATAAAGCACCCTTTTATTTCTCAAAAAAACCGGGGTAACAGTTATTCGTCGCCACGCTGTGTATATATATACAAAGCATGCACATCGGTGACAACCCATACACACATACACAAATACACACATACATGGTATGACATAA
>NW_023458558.1:79239039-79243100 GCF_013731165.1 Rhagoletis pomonella | reverse complement strand
GATGCATTTGAGAATTAATTTTTGAGATTTGAAAGTAGGACTGATTATCAAATACATCTCAAATTGAGATCTAACAAAAATGTTTATTGGGTTGGTTAAATAGTTTTGGGCTTTGCTGTTGTTGTTGTTTTTTCGTATCTATTCATATTCTGTCCTTTTTTGTTTGCTAAAGAGATTTTCAGCAGCTTAAAAGCGCACATTCTCAGCTGATTGGTATTTGTACGCGCTATGTGGGATGGCACTCACCTTACATCTACTTCGTTCACACCAAATGTGAATACTATAGTATTATATATAAGCATACTTACATATGTATGTATGTATGTATGGACGTATTGCGGCTGCAGGGCAATCAGTGGAAGTGCATATGTGGTGAACCCAGTTGTTTCGAAGTAACATAATGTTTGCTCAGCCCAGAAGACAGGGCTTGTTAAAATCAACCAAATAACTCGCGATTCACATTGTACTTATGGATGTAACAACAAAACTACTGTTCAGATTTCACACTTGTCTTTATTACGTATTTACGAATACTTGATTATCTTTACTAATTAGTAAGCATTACCCTTAAAAGGACTGTAAAGGAGATGAAGCAGTTGTGAAAAGGGATGGCAAAAAAAATAAAATAATCGATTCTTTAAACATATGATTAACCACCAGCAAAAAAGGTATTGCAATTAAGTGCAATTATTGAGAAATAATCGATGAATCGAATTTTTAAAGGAACTTTTTTACAGTAAGTATTCACAAAAACATTTTTCCATAAACAAATTTCTAATTCGTTTGTTAATTAGTCTTAAATAAAAGAAAACGAGTATTTTTAACGCCATAACTATTTATTACTTAACCATTTTTGCAAAAACAAAAGTTTTGATGAGCAATTTGTTGTTAGACTGTTGCGTTTCTCGGTGGCTGTAGCACCGGCTTTTGAAAAAGGTGCTCAGCAGGCACCGAGGAACCAACTAAAAGACAGTATTTTTTTCGAAAGTCCATAAATTTTTGGGTAAAAAGTTTTCATTTCCTCAAGGTTGACCAACTTGCCTATAGGCTCATTTACAATCAAATTCTAGCATTTGACTAACTGGTTCGCCGATAAATCAATCAGTGTGTAGGGTCTTTAACGTTGCCACACTTAGCTTTCAGACAGAGTGGAAGCAAAGCCGAAGACGAAAAACAGTGCAGTAGTAATCATATGAAAGTGATCACAGTGCGAGTGAAGTCGAAGACGAAGATGAAGACGTTGCGCAAGCGGTCAGCTGCGGTACTGTTTGTAAAGACGAATCGCTTGCTAGGATGAGTTGTTTACATTTTATTTAATTGTTAGCAATTGTGAAATGGCTCAATTCTTGACAAAATGTAATCAAACGTATTAATTGGTATTCTTGTATATTACAAAATCGTCTGTCCATCTTGCTGGAACTCATAATATAAGTGGCGAAATTCTGCAAAAGTTTGCCTACGCAAATTTATTTCATGAATTGCTGTTTTTTCTTTATTTTCATATCATTCATCGCGCACTATGTACACTCGCCAGCTTGGCTGAAACGCAAGCAATTGGTTTTCGGCTTTGTCTTCATCTTCGGCTTCGCTTCCACTCTGTCTGCAACCTTAGAGTACAACTCCACAGCAAGCTTTTTAGACGTTCCGTGCCTCCAAGGCTTTCGGTTACATGATTCAGCTTTTAGTTTTGTAGCCTTTGCAATGGAATTACATTCACAACTATTTACACCATTGTCTGCTCCAGTGGCGTAGCCAGGATTTGGTTTTGGGGGGGGGGTTGAAAATAAATTTCCATCGATAACTTAAATCTGTGACATCTGGCTAGAGGCGTCGCCTAAGTGCATTCTTTCATATATTTATGTATGTGCCAGTTTTACCGTTATATATTTTTTATCTACTCATTTATTCCATGGGGTCTTCATGCTTTATTTAAATTTAAAATTAATTAAATTACTATACCGTTTTAAAAATCTGAAAATTCACTGCAGGAAATTTTTTTATTCTCTTTTTGCCTTCGCCTTCTCGTTTTTGCCTTTATAAGTTTTAAAAAAAGGTTTTGAACGAACCATTATATCACATTCCTAGGCAAGTTTTGAAAGAATATTTTCGATACTAAATTTTATTAAAACAAAACGTCGAAATCAGCTTCATATAGAAACAGTGTCATCGTTAATTAAGAAAGAGATGTTCTTAAATATCATAACTTTACGACACTCACATATTGACTAGATTTGACTATTTATTTTATTATTTTTTTAATTTGAATTATTTGTTTATAAAAATATAGTTTATTCCTTAACAAACACTAAATGAAAATAAGTTTAATCTTTGAACAACATTAAAAAAAAATTGACAAACTTTCGTAAAAATTTCGAACTTTCTATTTCAATTTGATCTCTTAATATTTTGCAGTTTTTTAGCTCATTCAATTTTAGTCTAATAAAGTGTAAATTTAAAGTAGCTGTGATTTACAGTTGATGTATGGCATATTTTCGACGATGTTTGTAATTTTCTTCCATATTATCTAAGTATGTTTCACGATTTTTTTTAATGAAGAAAATGAGCAACGCCTTCATCAAAAAAAAAAAATATTAGAAATCAACGATAAGTCGCAGCTATGTATTTTAAACTTGCGCTTTATTTGAATTGACTGGGCTACAAAACTGCATACTCAAAATACGTATTTATAGGAAATCTAATTAAAAAGCTTTACGAAGGTTTGTTGATTTTTTTAATGATGCGCAAAGATTAAACTTTGTATTTATACGGGCTTTGTTAAAGTGTAAACTGCATTTTTATAAACAAATAATTAAAATTATATAATTTTAAGATAAATGGCGAATCTAGTTAACATGTATAAAGTTTTGATAAGCAATTGAAATGTCAAGTTTTAGTACTGAATGCCATTCATAATAACTTAAAAAAAAATGTTTGTTAAGAAGTGTATCTTAAAATATCTGCCTTGACATTAATGTTAAAAGTGTAAAATATGTAAATGTACCTACATAAACTTTGCCGTGAATACCATCAAATCATTGGTATTGAAGGGAATCTATTTATGCATGCATGCATATGAGCAAATTAAAAAGTCGATACAATTTACAGTCGAAAAGTACAGTTTTTGTATAGATTCCGTACTGAAGGAACAATTTTATTTCCCAACACTGTGCTCAAATACATAATCCACCAACCGATAATTTTATATATTCATTAAAAGATAATTTGTCATCAGTCTGAAATAAAAAATTATAAATCGGATGGGTAAAATAGTATTGTGTTATTGATTCAAACATAAAAAGTATAATTTCACTGACGAACGGGGGGGGGGGGGAAATTTTGAAATACCGAATTGATAGTAAGAATTTGTTTATGAATTTTGAAGTGTGCTTTTTGTAAAATGCCGTTTTGACTGCAATTAACAAAAAGCTTGACTGTAAAAAGCTTGACTTTAAAGCTTGTACTTTTAAATTGCAGTCTGAGCCTCTTTATACCTTTCATGAGCATGAAATGGTATTATAACTTTGGTCCGATGTTTGTAAGTACCAGAACAAAAAGAGATAGACCCATTAAAATGTATACCTATATGATCAGAACGACGAGCTGAGTTGATTTAGCCATGTCCGTCTGTCCGTCTGTCTGTCTGTCCGTCTGTTTGTATGCAATCTAGTCTCTCAGTTTTCGAGATATCCGGATCAAATTTGGTAGGTGGGTAGGTGGTTTTATAATGTATTAATTATTTGTCAGAACCGGAAGAATCGGACCACTATAACATATAGCTCACATACAACTGATTGTTCAGATATGAGGTTTTTCGTTATAACTTCTCCATTTATGCAGCTACGAACATGAAATTTTGCAGTACTTGCACCCATTATCAATAGAATACTTACAGTGAAAATTACAAAGATCGGGTCACTATAACCTATAGCTCCCATACAACTGATTGTTCAGATATAAAATTTTTCGTTATAACTCCTCCATTTATATAGCTAGGAACATGAAATTTCGCGCTGTTTTCACTAATTATCAACAGAAGACTTACAGTGAAAATAACAAAGATC
>NW_023458558.1:79235936-79238939 GCF_013731165.1 Rhagoletis pomonella | reverse complement strand
TTTCCTATGCTGCTTGCGTCGGCGCAGCAAATCAAATAATATACCAAATTTAAAATATGATATGTATGTTTATACATATGTAATTCAGAAAGTACACTCCCTCTAGGAATAGTAGCCCCACTGAAAATTTAAACTTATTTATGAATTATTGTGTTTACATACAAGTTCTCGTTCTAAGATTGATGTCAGGTCCATACGTTTTTACCTTTGAATACCCAGTAAGAAATTGTATGGGCACACCCCTGTATGTACATATAATGCAAAGTGTGCATATGTACATAGTTTCATCTATCAGCAAACGATAGAAAACAATGATCCTCAATTAATTTTGTGCGGATTTATATAAAATAGGTGTTACATATGTAAACATGTACACTCGCATGAAACTCATGTTATTCCTTTCATCAAACTACACTTGCGAGCGATAAATGTGCAGTGATACTCTAGGAATAATTTTGCCGGTAAACTTTTTTTTCGATTTGCGTTGCTTACGAAGGCATCAATATTTTCAATTTATTTTCTGGAGATAAGTCACAAGTTTAGCATTTAAATCATTACTCTAAATGGATTCAATCATGTCCATTGATATCTCATTAATTTCGAAGTTCGTATTCGAGGCAAAATACCTTATAAACTTCTGCTCCTACCTCGAAAAAGCTAATCTGAAGGATCATACATGTACTTTACTTGAAGTAAAGTTACAAGACCTCCAATCCCGTTGGGAAATTTTAAGAACCTCGTATGAAAAACCACATACTGATGAAAAAAATTTTACTTCATCGAAAATCAAAAAAGAAGTCCACACCCAATTCCAGTTGTGTACCAATAGCTTCGAGATTTGCAAATCTAAACTTCTCCACCAGCTTAAGCTGTTACAATGCACCGCAAGCTACATTAGTAACGCAACAGTCAATAATTTTACGCAGAAAATTACAATTTCAAATCGATCTTATTCCCAAGAAAAGCTTTCAATCGGATGTAAATTATGCGAAAACCAACACTCTTTAAAATTATGCCCTAAATTTCGAAAACTCAATGTTCCAGAACGCACCAAGTTTGCTGAACAAAACGGTTATTGTACTAATTGTTGGCACGCAATCACGTATGTATCCATTGCCAAAGGGGGCGCCAATGCTTTTATTGTACCGAATCCCATCACACAATGTTACATCCTAAATCGACTAACAAACCGACACCCACGGCACTAGTTAGTAATCAACCCACTCAACGTGTTCAAAATGCAACTAACTTATTGCACTCTCAATCTTCCAGAACTCCAACAATTCAACAAAATTGTAAAACTTTCGGTATTATTGAAGAAATCCAAAGCGAAGAATCTCCCTCTCCTTCAACCAACTCTAACTTCAACCTCAAACCAAATGCGAAAAAGTGGCAATTTGGATCTTCAATTTCGCCACTTTTGAGCCCCCCGGGACCGGTATCGCCCGTTATTAAGAAAAATCAGCAAACATTGCCAAAGCCACTCAAGCATCAAAGTTGGAGCCAAATATTGCTAAAAAAAATGCATAATCCCTAAATGGCTTACACTTCCTACAAATCAGAAATTAAAAACAGTAAACTCTCCAAGCTTTGAACCAAATCATCCAGCAATACCACTAACTTCTTACAAAGACGGCAACAATTTAAAATGGATGTTCGGTTCTAATAAGCGAAATCGTTTTCGTAGGTGGCTTTGGAAACCTGACAATTCGCTTCTAAGCGGTTTTTCGCCTCTTTCAAAAAAACGCAAAGTCCAAGCTCTTCATATTTTGAAAGAGGAAAATTGTATTCTATCGCACTCTTCACGGTGTTCAAAAACCTTGCGTGATATTTCCTATTGAACAAAATCTTCTCAACTACAGTCCACTTCGAAAAATATCTACGAATCTGTGAAACTTATTCCAAAGGAAAGTCACAGTAACATCGTTACCCTACCTACAATACTTTCGCAAAAAAGGCATATCCCAGCCATATATACCCTCTTCAAACAAGCGCATCGCTCACAAAACAAATTTACACATCAGCTAAACTTCTCAATATTTATATACACCAGCAGTGAATTTACAGTGTCTATCGGTGTTAAGTCACCAGAACTTTTAAAACTATTGCTTATTAAAATTCTCAAAGAATTGTTCATAACGAAATATATTTGCAGACCACCCTCGCTACGAAGCTATTCAACAATTCAGCGTTATTTTGAGATTTATCGGTATGAAGCACTAAGACGTTTCTCGACGATTACATCTAAAATAGATATCCAGGACTATGCCAGATGCTCATACCACCTTCATCACGATCTTCAAGCGTTTGCATCGAAACCATTGCTTAAGGCCAAGAAAAAGATCGGCGGCGGTGCGTTCTCACCTACTATCTATCGAAACCAAACCAGGCGTCGGGGCACAGAGACAAGTTCAAAGAGCTTTGCCGAAGCAGAAGGACAGCCTTGCACAAGTGCAACGGGGCCGGCATGTTTAAGTGACTTTCGCCTACTTAAAGAAAGCATCCCTGCTCAGCTTTATTCTTCAACGCATCCCTGTGTAAATGCTCAAGAAAAGCATCCCTACTTGGAATTTTACTTTCGAACTTCCAATGCGGGGTATAAATGCGCTACGCGCATTTCCAACGTTCCTTCTTTTCAACATCTACCAGACTTCAGGCGACATCGATCAAGCATACCATCAAATATCAACGTGGGAGCATCGAATTACCAATCCAACCGTTCGTATATCGAACACCCAGTTTCCAACATCATAACATCCGAGTATCCAAGATCGTGGGAACGCTGACGACATATTATCATTTGCCCATCCTATCATCTAATTGCTAAGTATCAACTTAATCTGCTCCTAAATTCATTTTGTAAACTTGCATATCAAATCACTCATTCATTCTTTATATTCATTCCTATTCAATTTATGTATGGCAAATCTCTTTTAATCTTACATTAAACTATGATTAAATTGTAATACTTTTAATTAACCAAAATTAAATTAAACTAAAATT
>NW_023458558.1:79234745-79235836 GCF_013731165.1 Rhagoletis pomonella | reverse complement strand
TAAATTGTAATACTTTTAATTAACCAAAATTAAATTAAACTAAAATTTAAATCAAATTCACCACACATTTGTTCAAAGACAATGACTGAGATACTAACCGATATGGGCGAGGTTGTTGTAGCCGCTACAACAACAACGAGTTGCGCCCACGTAAAAAAAATCGTCCATACCAAATATATTATATAGGTTTTCACAAATCTGAGATTTCTTGCCCAGGGATCATACCAACAGAGTGTTGCAACGAGGCATTACTTGGATTAACCCAAAAATGTGCATAGTTCCAACCCAATTTTGTCAATTAACTAGTGCCCGGAAAATTTCATACGTTAGCTTTAAATTAAAGTTCAATCCTTTGACTACACGCGTATGTTAAAGCCAAATTATTGTACAAATAACTAAACCGCAGCCCTCGGAGAAGCAACGCGCTAATCTGCTAGTGCTCGGAAATTTCATACATTTGCTTTAAATTAAAGTTCAATCCTTTGACCACACGCGTATGTTAAAGCCGAATTATTGTACAAATAACTAAACCGCAGCCCTCGGAGAAGCAACGCGCTAATCTTGGTGTTTTGTTCTCGCAATTTTCGTTTCCATAAACTCACTAACTAAACTTAATAATAATAGATTGGCGCTTACACATATGTTAGTGTTTGGCCGAGCTTCTCCTCCGACTTGAGGCGTGCGCCTTGATGTCGCACAAAGCGGAGGGACCTACAGTTTTACGCCGACTCCGAACGGCGATTGTATTTTTATGAGAAGCTGTTTTTCATGGCAGAAATACACTCGGAGGTTTGCCTTTGCCTGCCGAGGGACGACCGCTGTTAAAAAAAAACTTTTTTCTATATGTTTTTGCGATGTTGCTTTGACCAGGGCTTGAACCCAGGTGCTGATGAGCGAAAGCGCGCACTGCTTACCACTACACCACAGCGGTCAATTAGTACCTATTTACATAATTTAATACTTACATTACACTGTGGAACCAATTCAGGTTAGCAAAAGTTAGGTTGATTCTGAGAGAGAGGGGTGAAAATAGAGGCTAAATTTGAAGACCCGTATCGCGGCGTTTCTTTATGTTAGTTCGAATTTTTTTT
>NW_023458558.1:79223553-79234645 GCF_013731165.1 Rhagoletis pomonella | reverse complement strand
ATTAAATTAAACTAAAATTGAAATCAAATTCACCATACATTTGTTCAAAGTGAAACTTATTTAGCGGCAGTTGGTTGGTTGGGAATAAATTGTCAAATTCAAGGGGAGTAATGCACATGGAAGTAGTTCTCAGCGGTTTAGCGGGTTGAGAATAAAAACAAAAACAAAGATGCCTAGAGGTACAGGCAAAAACGAAGATCAAAGTAAATTTAAACACTTTAAGATAAAGGTGAAGAGGAATATGCAAAAATAAAGATAAATATGAAGAAAAGGATGAGGATGAAGATCGATGTTGTTATCGATATAAAACTCGATATAATAATCGATATTGCTATCGATAAAATAATCGATATTGCTATCGATAAAATAATCGATATTGTTATCGATACTGTTATTGATTAAATAACCGCTATTGTAATCGATATAATAATCAATAGATATAATAATCGATACAATAATGGATATTGTTATCGGTATAATAATCGATTAAATAATTGATTTTATTATCTTTTTATTCATTTATATTGTTAACGATATGTACAATAATCGATACTGTTGATTGTTATATTTATCGATGAATTAATCGATTTTACAATCGTTGTATTTTTCTATATGTTTATGGATATTGTTATCGGTATTTTTATCGACACAGTTATCAACAGGGTTATCGATACACTAATCGGAACATGGAATGTGATCACATTACATGACATCACATCACATTTTATCACATGATATGAAGAGACACCACATGATATTACATCACATAATATGATATCACATCACACGATATCACGTGACATGACATTATATGATATGACACCACATTATATGGCATGACATCACATGACTTGACATCACATGATATGACATCGTATGACATGACATGGCATTACATAGCGTGGCATCACATGATATGACATCATATGGTATGACATCATATGACATTACATTAGAGGATATGACAACACATGACATGACATCCTATCACATCACATAAAATCACGTCACATCACGTCGTCGCACCTCATCTCATCTACGTGAATAGAAAAAGAAAAGGATATAAGCATAGATATGAAAGATAAAAACAAAGACGAAGACCAAGGTTAAGTTACCGATTTCAAAACCAAAAACACCCTTGGAAAGGTAATTTTCTATAGATGAGGAGAGTTTTTATAGTTTCGAAATTGGTTGAAAATCGTCGTTTAAAAATTTCCATATTTGTGTATGGTTGTTTTTGCAACCTGTTCAATTTAAGCTGTTTCGCATTTTGTTTTACTTCGTATTTGCAATTAAACTTTGAAATAAAGATAAATATGAAGATGAAGAAACAAGTGATAACGATGAAGACAAAAAAAGGCAAAAGTGAAGATAAAGACGAAAATTGAGATAAAGGCGAAAATGGAGACAATGAGAAATACATAAGAATTAGGGTAACTGAATTGAAATTTTCCGATACGAATCGAAATAAAATGAGCCATAAAAGGTACCAAAATCATCGAAGTTTATGATTATCGAAATGTATCCATGCTTAATAAGTTATCGCAACGTATCGAATTATTCAAACTGATCAATGTTTACTGAGTTGTCGAAATTTATAGACACAGAAACTTAGTTGTCCAAATTTACGGATAGTTATCGAGCTATAAAAACGTGTGGGATTAACGAAATTTGTCAAGTTAAAGAAATGTTTCAAGTTATCGATATTTATTGAATTATCATTATTTATAGATTTCACGAAATTTATCGAGGTGTCGTAATGCATGGAGTTCTTTCAACTTACAGAGTTATCGATAATTATTGATCTGCTGAAATTGGCTGGTTCAACGAAGCGAAGTTTATGGAATTTTCAAAATATATCGATTTTTCGAAATTTCAAGGTTATATAAGCTTATCGATTTATCACTGCTTATCGAATTTAATCGTCTTAACAGAGTGTAACGAGTTATCAAAATGTTTAGATAGTTTTCGAAAAATGTGGAGATGTCAAAAGTAAAAATGCATAAAGGTATCCAAAGTTTTTACATTTTTGAGTTATCGAAATTTATCGTGCCATCGAATTTCACAGTTATCGAAATTGGTCGAGTTAACCAATTTTCTTGAGTTGTCGAATTTTAGTGTACTTGAAATTCATCGAACTATAGATATTTATCGATAAACTTGAATGTATCGGGTCAGTTCCAAGTCCTGCAGATGTCCTCCAAAGACCTTCTCAGATAAAAAAAATTTAGTTACGTTTTAGCAGACGATTTTCCGGTTAGTTAATTTGCACCATATAAGTTTTGCTACGTGTTAAGTTAGAAAACCTCTCCAAGGCTTCTAAAACTAGAAAAACTGTCGAATTTCGACAGTAACTGGCTCTCTAGTACTAATAATTTAATTAGCAATAGAAAAGCGGCCAAAATCGTTTAAGCGGTTACAGCGTCAAGCAAGAAGAATGGGACATAATGAAATCGGTAAAATAAGTGTTTTTAAGTGATGATTTTTTTTATTCAACAATTCTTAGAAAGAAAAAAACATACCTGTGTGTATATGAAAGTTTATTCTACATTTTCGCCTCAGTTATGTGGTCCCGTTAAAATAAACCAAAAAACGATCGCTTATTTTGGAGTCTTCGCTAAAAAGCTACCATTATCCTAAATATTTTAAAACTAATATTTTTACACTCCAATAAGGGAATATTGTATAGGTACATTGTTTTTTAATTGTATATATTTTCTTAAATTAAAAAAAAATAATAATAAAATACAAGGCGAAATGCAATTTTGTTACGTAATAACTCGGTTAAATCAGCCCAAAATGAATGTAATAAATACAAAAGCATGTAAAACTACCACAATTTACCTAGTACATACATACATACGTGATTGTGTATTTGTCGAAAAGTTCCTTGGAACCATTTTTACCTGAAAAGAAGGAAAATGTTGATTAATTTTTATAAATACATGAATACTCGTAGAAACTAATACTAAAATTAGATTACAATGAATGGAAATAAGTAAACTAACTTAGATAATGAGACTTTTTATTTCTGTGCTATGAAAGCATATCGTCACTAGACGCGAGCTCGAAAAACGGCCGCGAAACAAGACGCGTAAAAAACTTCGGCGAAGAAAGACTCTTATAGCCCAGTTATGCATACTTTGTACTGCTATACCATTTGTACGTAAAAATCAAAACGCAACAGACTTCTACATGTGAAGTGCTATGCCTTGGGTAACCGCTTACACGCAAAGCTCATTTAACAGATTCCTTATGTGACAACTCTCATGCAACGCCCAGTATGCATAACTGAGCTTTTAACATAGTTGTTGGCGAAGAAAGACGTGGCATTTCGCATTTTTTCATATAAGCATTTAAATTCTGATACACAATTTATTAATCGGAACTCTTCAGAAATCTATCGTCTACACACATATGAATCAAGGAACAAAAGTAATAGTTTTCACAAAACTGCACAATTAAAAATAAATAGATTCAAAGTCAAATTATGGTAAAAAAAATCGACTTGTTTGCGTACTTTTGGGGACAGCAATTTAGTCAATGAGATTTTTCTCATTCTTAAGCATAACATCTACAAATTATATAAAAAGAGAACGTCTTGTCTATTGGTCAGCCAACGTATTGGCCATCTGATCCCCAAAAAATACCCGATCTTATTGACTTTGGTGTAACAAAGGGTATTGCGCTACACCAAGTTAATACAGAAGCATTATTTGATCTCTCTTAGGATCATTCACCCTGCCTCATAACATTATCAATGTTTACAATGTGTGAAAAACAAAAAAACATTACAAATAAGCACACAAACTGGTTAAAATACAAAAAGTATGGCAGTTCGCACATTGACCCCCAAATTCCTATTCGGACCAAGAATGATATCGACAGGGCTGCTGAAAATCTCACTGATATAATAGTTAAGGCCGCAGAAATTGCAACACCAAATCCTTCTATTAAACATCGCAGTTCGTACTGCCCTAGCCTGCACACCCCAAACATTCTTAACTCAATAAGTAAAAAGCGCAAATTAAGAAGTGAATGGCAAAGAATTCGCTCTCCTAAGCTTAAACAGGAGCTGAAGGCGTGTACAAAGGAATTACGTATTTTGTTGCAGGCGGAAAAAGAAAGAAGTACGCAGTCGATCCGTCAGTCCTTGTCTGCTTCGAAACGTACTCAGAACGGAAGCTGGGCGAGGAATGATGAGGATAAAGCAAACGCTTTCGCTTATCATCTTTCACAAGTGTTTAGACCCAATGAAGGCTCTCATCCTTCCAATATTTCAATACCCCCCGCTTCGGGTTAAAAAGAAAGATTTAATTAACACCATTGTTCATGACATTCAGAAGAATAAAGCACCTGGTTACGATAGGATTACAGGTGAAATGATTAAGGAGCTTCCACAAACTGCCGTACATTTTTTGTTACATATTTTTAATAACATGCTTAAGCTGGGACACTTCCCCCACCTATGGAAACTTTCGGAAATAATTGTGGTGCCAAAGCTAGGCAAAGATCCGACGGTAGTAAGTTCATATCGGCCAATTAGTTTGATTTCTGTATTTTCCAAAATATTTGAAAAACTTCTATCGAAAAAAATACAACCTTCATTAACAAGTAAACAAATAATACCGCCACATCAGTTTGGTTTTCGTGAAAAACATGGCACTGTAGAAAAAGTTCATAGAATTGTTTCTTGTATTAGAAAAGCTTTCGAAGGGAAGCAATACTGCAACGGTGTATTTCTGGACATCTCTCAACAATGTCTGGCATGATGGCCCTATATATGTACAAACTAATGGCTTCACTCCCTGCAAATACGCATGCAATTCTGGAAAGCCTTCTGCTGGGGAGACACTTCAGAGTCAGGCAGAATTCCTTTAGAACGGAAAGTCACCCAATATATGCAGGTGTCCCTCAAGGCAGTGTTCTAGGACCCACATTGTACGTAATATACACTCGTGATTTGCCAACTGATGATAGTGTAACCATTTCAATATTTGCTGATGACACAGCTATCCTAAGCAATAGTTCAGACCCTAAAGAGGTTTCTTACAAGCTGCAAAAATATTTGATAAAGTTAGAGCTATGGCTAGGTTCTTGGAGGATAAAGGTTAACGAAAGTAAGTGTGCTCAGACAATATTTACTTTGATGAAAGAAACTGGCCCACCACTAAAAATAAACAGCAAGGCTATACCACAAAAAGATAGTGTCAAATACCTTGGGATGATAGAGAGATAGAAGACTTACCTGGAAAAAGCATATAGAAAACAAAATTTCTCAAACGAAACTAAAAGAAGCAAGCCTTCAATGGGTTATAGGACACAAATCTAAATTAAGCCTAGATAACAAGATGTTGCTTTTTAATATGATGATTAAACCATGTTGGGCATATGGAATCGGGCTTTGGGGCACAGCGTAAATGGAATTGCACATTTTGAACAGACTTCAAAGACTGCAGTAAAAAATTTTACGCGCTATATGTGGATTTCCATATCCGCAATATATAAATTTCGACTCTGAAACTCGTCCTTTCAGACCGACTACCCAACGCCAGTGTCGTTGCGGCTCGGAAACTATCTTTCCGACCGAACACAACCTACTGGGTTGTAATTACTTAAATATAAAGGAGCGAAGGCGCGGCGTGGAAACTAGTCCTTTCCACCCGCCCAGGCAGTGCGGCTCTGGAACTCGTCCTTTCAGACCGCCTGCCCAGCACGATATCCAGCGATCCTGCTGCTCGGAATCTTGTCCATTCCGACAGCCGCAACAACTGTTATAAATTTATATCTATGAATAATAAAAAATTTCTAAGCATTGCCGCAGAAATTTTAAATTTAATGGTAGTTGGTAAGATTTGAAAACTTATTGTTAGTTTCGAAAGAAAGATTCAATAAATAAACACATATTAAACAAAAAAATATTAAATAAAAGGGGATGGCGGGCTCGTGGTGGGAGCGAAGGATGCAGCTGTTCTCACACACGTGCCGAAAAAAATGGTACGAATATATTAGAAATCAAATGATGTCAATCAATATGTCCACTAAAGCGCGGTCTAGAGCACATTTCTTAGATATATTTGTTACTGTGTATCTAGTACACATCGCTTATTTTAACGAAATCGGTCCATAAATATGGGTTTTCTAAGCGTCTTGATCACGGCGCCTCCTAACGGGTAAATTTTTTTGCAAAAATATTCCTGCATATCCAGCCAATATACAGTGCAAAATTAAACCGCATACATATAACCATTAATATCATAGATATATCACTTTTAATTTTTGAATATGTATACCTACCCCTCTGAAACCGTTATTATGCAGTCTAGTATTAGAAGTTAATAACGCAAAAATAAAAATTTGTAGAGGCGAAATTGTGGCCGCTATGATTGTCCTTCCCCTAAGTCACCAAAATTACGGACTGTGAGACGGCATATGTACATTCATGTGTTACCTACTAAATTATACAAACACAACTATTTAACACTATATACAGTACATTAGATGTTCTTAAGTTTGTCGAACTGCATAGAGTAAATAAGAAACAACATTTCGGCAATACTTTGCTGACATATGTAGGTTAGGTAATAAGGCCCATAGCCGTCACCAGATGTACTACGACAATGTGGTCATATATGGAAAATCCCTGAGTACCAGAAATATTTTTGAAGAACGTCGCAGTTCTCTTGGAAAACCAGAACACTTTTTTGTACCCTATTTGGGGGTGTCATTGATCAGAACATCTCTAACCCCTTCTTCCCCATTCCACCGACATACGACTCTGTTTATATGTGTTATACACGTAACAGTCGATTCGCTTCCGCAACACTTAATTACTTGCTTTCAATTAAGAAAAACATCACAGCCATCAGCCAATAAATTTTACCAAATAATATTAGTTCTCAGACTCCCACCTGTACTACAATTTCATATAAACTTAGCAGCGTAACCCTCCTTCCCCGATTACATCTCTTTTGGTCTGCTCAATTAAGCCACACGCATTTGCAGTTCCAAATGAAACGGTTTCGCTACGAACAACAAATACAAACGGATGCCTTAATTCATTTCGAATTTCTATTACCGACATGCACCTTCGGACTTCGATTGGCAACAACTTCTGAAGCAATTAGGAAATGAGCGCCTCATTGCACTGCATCAGCAAGTACCCATATATGTATGTACATACATTCAGGCACTGAACACCAACGACAAAAAATTACCACAATCACAAGTGCGACACAAGCAGCCTGCAACATGCCACACAAATCACTTAATTACTTATTTAAGGCTGGTTGTCGTTTGGAGCAAGAGTGCAACACCTTAGGTCCAGAGGCGGGGTGTATGGGAAGGAAGTGCTAAAGCGCACATTCGAGCTATGAAAAACCGTGTAAATTAAATGAAAAATACATTCAAGAATTTTTGTTGCCTTTTAAGATACACCGCTGGCCGATGGGGCAGATGATGGCGACATTGGGCTACGAAAATATTCTCATTGCGAGAGACAATACAGTGTGCCATCGCCGCTGTGTTTGAATCGCATTTTTGTATGACTTGAAAAATGAAAATCTCATTATCACCTAGCAAAAAGCTTCTCTGGCAAGATGTTGAAGTTGCGGTGGTGGATCGCGAGGATCGCGTTCAATCACATATCTATACGTAATCACCCAATTAACGTAATTATTGCACATTAACAAATTGACGATGATGTCGATGCTGCGGGCAGGTAAGCAGGCCACAATTGATTCAGGTTGACGAAGAAATGAAATTAAATCGACGTATACAAAAGCCGGGCACGGCATCGATACCGAACAATAACTAGACGACGCTGTATCAGGTGCTGCAAAGTGTTAATGAAGCTGATGAGAAAACCTGATTTGTTGCTTTCAGCAGCGTTGCCAGATTGACGACGCCGTCGTCATAATAATAATAAGAATCCCAACGGTTTTACCCTCCTTTCCCGCCGATCCGCACGAGGGCCGCAGTCCGCACGACGTGCGGAACCATTATTTTAAATTTAATTAATTTAATTTAATTTAATTAATTTAAATTTTGCGCAACCATTTTTCCTTCTCATGATGTTTGAACGATTTTGTACTTAACTATTTCGATTTTCTATCTATACATATTTTAAATTTTTTAGTTGTTTTTTTTTTGTTACTATTTAAGCATATACCAAAAAATTAAGTAAAAACATAAATGCAAGTCTTAATTTTAATTTTTTCAATTTTGCCTATTTTATAGTTTTGAAAAACACTGTGAAGTGTGCGTTTATCTTTCATCATCTATCGAAAAGCTTAAAGAGACGGCTTAATCCGGATCAACTGCAGTTAATTGATCCGGATCAACGCCGCCGTCTGTTTATGCTTTAACACTGAGCAAGAATGAAATTGAGTAAGAGCCATGATACAAAAAAGAAGGTAGTTTCAATAAACAACTTTTGACGGATAATACAATTTTTTCAAGTTTAATAAATGGTGAGTATTATCAACGGCCTTGCCACTTTGATAATATTAAAACAATAAATCGAAGTATTTTCCTTCCCATATTTATACTATTGTAGTAATATTTAAAATCAAAAACCATTATCCGTGCTTGGTATTTTTTCACTTACGCAGCTCGCACTATTTTTATTAAAAATATATAAAATATAGAATATTAAAGGAGACTTCCCCCTAATTTATTTATTTTATAATAAAAACCACGCGCGCATTATGCTGTTATGTTTTCGTTTTCTTATTTTTAATGCAGTCTTTTGCGATTTAAAAATCTAATTCTAAAGAGTGTTCTTCCCAAATAAAACCTTTTTATATTTTGGTTTAAATTTACTTTAAAATTTCTCATGAGATTTTGCGAAAAATTAGGCTAACTTTCACAAATTTTAAATTTAAAGTTTCTAATGTATGCAGAAAACCTGAAGTCGGCTTGAACAGACCGCCCTCCGATAAACAATTAACATATCGTCGTATAAAGTACAAAACCGCGTATCAACAAAATAAAAAACATGTAAACACAAAACAGCTGATATGCACTTTGCCACTTTTATGGCAGGAAGAAGAAGACACTTACGATCCGATACGTTGCAGTTTTCTCTCTCTATTACCCATTTTTTTGAGTACGGGAATGATTTCTGGGCTGTTTTGGGCACCCGCGGGATCCCGCGTTGCCTACGGGAAAGAACTTAATGTCAGTTACGCGGTTTTGCACAACGATGATACGCGGTTTTTTTACTTTAAACAACGATATGTAAGTATAATTTTGATCAATTTCATCGTGCGTTCTGAAACCTAGTCGTCAACCCAAATTTCGAAATTATGTAGCCAGCATAATTTTCAAGCTCATCATATTCCACATCTTTGAATGTACTGATAAAATCTTCTGCTTAAAAAAAATATTTCTTCTAGTGATCAGGTAGCATGAATTTGATGAAATGTCATAATTTTATTAAAAGTCAAATGGTTAGCAACAACAACGAATGCCATTAAATGGAACTACTTTCTTTTTTGTATCATGGTAAGAGCTACCCGATTTATTTGTATCTAATTTTTTGGTTTGGCAGGTACTAACACTGTGGTCGCTGTGACTGAGTGGTTAGAGGTGCGTACTACCACTTCGTAGGACCTAGGTTCGATTCCTGGCCAAAGCAACATCCTAGAAAAGTATAGAAACACATTTTCTAAACAGCGGTCGCCCCTCGGAAAGCAATGGAAAACCTCCGAATGTACATATTTCTGCTATGAAAAAAATTCTCATCAAATCCATTTGCCGTTACAGTTAAGTGGTACATATTTTTAGGCTCTGTTTTTGCATAAAAATTCGCAGTCCAAAAGACTCTTTCAAATAGTTAAAAAAATTGATCGAAATGCATAGCTAGAGTGAAAAGTTGCTAAGTCCACTTTTTATAACAATTTACAGTTTGATATTGGATAAGGAATATTAAAAATATTAAAAACTGGACTTAGCAAGTTTTCACTCTAAGCTATCGATATTCTTTATATGATGATTTTAGGCCAACATTTTTTAAGACACTTTTCGATGATTTCGAAAAAAGTGGTAACACTGACTCCCAGAGTTTTGTAGTGTTGTTTGAAATGTTGCAGCAAAATTTTTTCTTAACTGAGAATATAGTTTTTATTATCAGCTTGCCAACGTTGGGCGTGCAGCTGCCACTCGTTGTGTTCACTGTTGTCACATTTCAGCATTTCAGATGTCACTGTATGCGTTCGGACAGCGAATTATGATAATGCTCGCTTTAATATGCGCATTTATTGATAAAAATTGTTTTTTTTTTTTTCTCAGTGGCAGTGAGTCAACGTTAATGAGAGAATGCGAGTGACCTGCCGACTTGGTGATTGTTAATAAATTGAAAAGTTAAGGAAATGAATAAGTCACTGTAGCCAAGTGGTTAGAGGTGCATAATACCACTCTGTGGGACCTGGCCTCGAACCCCGGTCCGAGGCATAGTAAACCTCCGAGCGTATTTCTTATTTCTGCCTTGAAAAAGCTTCTCATAAAACCATTCGCCGTTCGGAGGCGGCATTAAATTGGGACCTACAATCCAATTCGGTTATAACCACACCCAGAAAAAGGTTTAGTTATAATAACCAAGATTTGGTTATAGTGATCAAGTGGCATAGTTGGATATGGCGAAATAAATATATAGTTCACGAAAGTCTGCAATTTACTTAAGACTTCTAGTTGGGACAAATGTATATTTGTTAATAATTACAAAACGACTACCTTGATTGGACAATATTGTTAGTTGAATAAAATCATTGTTGAGCAAATATAAACAATGCTTTGGTTAATACAAGTTTTCAATTAATTTTGTGAACTTGCTGTAGACTTGAATCAGCTAACCGTTTATTATTAGGAAAAAAGTTTCAGTTTGACACAAATAAAAATTTACTCGATGTTTGTTGTGTTTACTTTCTTCTTTTATTTGCATATATTAAGCATAAAAATACGTACATATTTACATAAGTTAGTTACTAAAGTAAATAATACATGTGTATATGGTGGTAAGAATTTCTTAAAAAACAACGATGAAACAGGAACAGTCGTGCGAAAACCCAGGTCAATATCTGCTGGAAGTATA
>NW_023458558.1:79221009-79223453 GCF_013731165.1 Rhagoletis pomonella | reverse complement strand
CGGGTCGCCTTTCTCGTGGATTGGGCAGGACACACTTAAATAAGGCCCGCAGAAATAACTCCGCGAACTTTATTTCCTAAAAAATAAAGCATTTGTTTTACTGAACCATATCAATTATAATTCTGTATTAAGATCTGCAACAACACATTTACACACAATCGAATGATATATTAAACATCACGTCAGTTGCGTCATCCGCAGTAGTATACGCATAAAATCGAACAGTATTTTTGTTAATAACTTATAAGCGAATTATTGGAAATTAAAGTTAAATTGTTATATGCTTTATATGTACGATGAGAAGTTGGTTGTTTGTGTACCCACGACGTAGAATACTGTGGTGATGTGGATTGCGCTTGGGCTGTTTTAACTGAGAAGGCGACTGAAATGAGTAACAGACAAAATAATATAATTACGCTGAAAGATGATATCTGAACTATCCGCTGAAGCAGAAGATGCTTTAGCCGACGCTGATTGTAATATCTACATAAGTACATATTATTCCGAATTCCAAAACCAATTATGTTCTTTTATTTGTTTTAAAAAGCCTCGGCATGTGTTTAACTTTTTACTTAATATTTTTTGTAGAAACTCTTAATTATTTAATTTTACGTATGTATGTGTGTACTAAATATATGCATTAAAAATCATTTATTTGAATGTCTTCTGATAATAAAGGGAAGCCGCTCATACATATAACCATTTTTATGTATGTATATATGTATGCACTTACGTATATGTATATGTTGCTAAACTTGACGGTTTGCGGACTAAAGCCCAGTATGCAGCTCCCAAGAAAAGCGAAAACTCCTTATAAAATGACGCACAAGAAATGGTTAAGAATCTTTCTTTTGCCAAATTTCCGTAAGGCAGTACGCTGTTCTTAAGAAATTTGCTACGCTTTCTACTACGGTTTTCTAAAGTTTTTTGTGAAAAAAGAGCACAAGGCAACCCATGTTTGCAAAAGAAATATATGCCCGTTCCATTATTTCTTGAGGAAAGAGTGAGGCAGCAGGCTCTGAAGTATCATATGTCAAAATTCCTTGGACACACATACGAAATAATGGCAATTTTTTTCTTGACCGTTTTCTTGAGAGCTGCATATTGGCCGTAACTAGTGGAGGTCATTCTCAATTGCCCAACCGGATTCGCCTCAAACGTAAAGCACTGAACCAAAGTACTCGTGGCTCATCTGCAGCCACTTACAAGAGTACTCTGCATTGGACGATTGCATCGATATGATTGTGCATGCGCTGATGTTCGATGCCGCTAGCGTTGTCATTACTGCTGATGATGACGGTGTTGATGCTGTGCATAGATACATATGCATGTACCTATGTGTGTGTTTCACAGACAATTGCAATTGCAGACAAATTCATTGCATTACCAGCGATTATAAAGGCGTTCAAGTTCATATTTGCATTTAATAATGGGTTTCAAAATGGTGTGTGCCCTAAAGCTTTTAGAACTACATAAATAATTGTTTAGATGGTGTAATAACGAATTCATAATTCGAGTAAATGTAATATTCTATGTATACAATTAGGTATATATGCATATATGTATGTATGTAGAAATACATTTAGGCAAACCTACGCCTTTCTATTTTAAAGGCCATTTTTCAAGATTTATTTATGAACAGTTAAACGTTAATGGCCGTATTCACAAAAAATAAAAGTTATTTATAAAGTGACAAATTTTCGAATTAAAAGCCATTTTAAAGTCTTCTTCATTTTTTTTTATGTCCGCAGCCTTCACACCTGTTGGTATTAAGCGAAAACTTACCATACAGCTTATTTTGCCGATTATATGCTATCCTGAACTAATTTATAATAGATTAGACTCCATATCTGCGCATAAAAGTGATTCGTCCTGGGCATCCAAACATTGAGCCGCTAAAATCATTGAGTATTTAAAAGCTAGAAACTGTATCTCTCTATTTCGATTACTGATAGATAAGACACCTGGCTATCTATATAATAACTTAACGTTTCCTAAGTCGGGGCGTACAAATTATTTTATTGTGCCTAGTTATAATTATGTGACATATGCAAGACTATTTTTCGTCAATGCTATTCGTATATGGAATTCCGTTCCATGTTCCATTCGCAGTAGATAAAAAAAAGCAGCTTTAAGGGCCAGTTTTTCAATGCACGGCCGTGATTTAAACTAAGTTTAAACGTCCGATCTGGCTGGTTTAAACTAAGAACAGCCAATCAAATGTCAGCCAGCTGTTCAATTTAAACTCAGTTTACGTAATCCAAGTTTAAACTGGACTGAAAAACCGGCCTTAAAAATGTTTTGTACACGTACTTTCAACAATAAATTTCTGTTCTTAACTTTGAGTTTCTCTACCTGACATTTTAGAACAATATAAAAACAAGTAAGAGCAGCGCAGTCTTCGGCTATGCCGAAGGCTTCATACCTTTCATGAACATCTGCAA
>NW_023458558.1:79216545-79220909 GCF_013731165.1 Rhagoletis pomonella | reverse complement strand
ATTTTGCGCGTTTAAAGCAAAGCAAAACTCCATAAGAATCAGAAGGATTCGATATTTATTAAAAGATGTCGTATTATTTTGGCCTTATCGGATTTGTGGTGCTTCTTTTGGACTTAGCAAATTTTCCTTTTATTGCTTATGAAGAGGAAAAAATAAAACAAGTACCTTTATAATTTTCGAAACGATGCGTACTCAATTTCTTAAGCCTCCTATATCAAAATATGCGTTTTCAAAAAAAGTGGACTTAGCAACTTTTCACTCTAAGCTCGCGATATGTAAGTTTAGAGTTTACTATTGCTAATGTTGTTGCATGCACTGTCACTGGTCATTGGTTAGTGAAACGTGTTCGGTGATAGAAATCATTAGTTTGTCAATCAACCACGCGGACATATGACACACCGAGCGAACAGACGTATGTACAGTGCGACAGATACTGACTGATGTGGTAGCAAGTACAACTTCATTGACGCTGGAAACAAAAATGTTGATTTAGAGAAGTCATACATTTGTACCAAAAGCAAGCAATGAAATGTCAAATCAAATACAGCAACAATAATTCAACAAAACCCGTTTACATACCGACTACTGGAGTCGAAACAGCAGCGTTGGTGGCATTTAGTAGCTGCTTACAATAGCTTTATCAGCGCCATCAGCGATTTCGGTATCCGATTTTGTGGCCCGAAGGCCTGACAATAATAACGACCCAACAGCCACGCAGTCGGTTAGTTGGTCACAGCGTTGTGGGGCTGCGCATGTGCAAATGAATTTTAATTAAATGAAATGCCGCGGATGAGCCAATACCAAAGGCGGCATTTAGAGTCTTTGTGTAATTCTGTTCTGTGTTTTTCGGAATTTGTACTCGTAGTTTGTTGCACTGCGATAAGCAAATTGCTGGCGCTCCGGGCTCAAAGCAAGCAATTACCAAACCCTTTCGAACGACGCAGTGGCAGATAAAAAAATAGGTCAACGCTTTCGCTTCCACTGCCTCTATGATAGATCAAAAATTTGAAGCATGTACTCATTAGCCGATGAAGGTATTAAATCGAACACGTCCGCCGATCGAATATTGTGTCAGTTCGGCATTTATTCAATTGGCATTGTTGTACTTGTTGTTTTGTCAAAGCGATTAATTAAGTTATCCACTGACGGCGGCGCTCCTCGACGTCGGTTTGCATATCTGCGCGCGCATTCAGTAGCAACGTTTAACTTAATCCAGACGCTGTGATCGCAGCGTCAAGATTTGAGATTTTATTTGTTTCTAAGTTAACATTTTTACGAGCACTAAGTAGTGCGAGTACGTGTGGCTGCTGCTTGTTGTAATGAATTGGCGGCGCTCTGACAACAGTTGGAGATGTGTGGCGGTACTGGCGACAGCGGCAAGTGACAACAGCTTGTTTAAGCCTTATTTGTACAACAAATAAGTGGCGTTAAGTGCTGCCTTCACCGCTATTGTGCCCGCTCGATCGGGCTTTATTAAGATGCATAAGCGCACTTGTATGTTAATTTGTTCGATAGGGATTTTTTTATTCTATCCTACATGTCCGACGTCCACGGGCTAAATGTTGTACTGGTATTGTTATTTTTATGTTGGTTTGTTTTTATGGCGGCATTGTCATTGATAATTCCAACGAAAGTTTCCTATAAAACGCGTGTTGTCATTAAGTTTACATTAAACACGAGCACATAGAATCCCTACCCAACACAGCTCAACCCAGCAGGTATGGAACATGAATGGAGGAACAGTGGTAAAATTATATATAAGTAAAACAACAGCAGCAACAGCAATAACATTGGTAAAAGAAAATTGTCAACTACAACGGAGTTCGAACATGTTTCATACTGACCTGGGCCTTCTCTTACTTACCCCAGCACTTTCAAGATTATGTACTAGCAAGCTGTCTTGGTATAATGGTGTGTCCTGTTTGTCTGCTCGCTGACAAAAAATAAATATAAAAAAATTGCAAACGCGACAGTTGTTCACAAAAACTCTCAATAACAGCGGGACGGCGAACGATGGAAACGTAACGCGCGCTATTTTGGCCAAACGGTCGATTATCTTCATTTCTGACCATCGATAAGGCCAGCGCAAAGCCCTAAAAAGGGTATTTCCATTGTTTGCCAGTCAACGGCAATTTTTCCTTTACAGCGGACAACATACAAACATCTGCCCCTTAAATGACGGTCCTTCTTCATGTATGTACATGTATACATACATATATGAATGAATGTTTGCCAGCGTACTAACGTTCAGACCACGCTCACTCTTTTCTCGATGCACTGCCTTTACTTTTTATGCTTTTGTCTTCCGATTTTTTATTTGAAATTGGTCAATTTTACTATGTTCAGGTAGGTTGCGAGAATTGGTAAGCCACTCATTGTTTCCAACCACTTTGGACTGCATTAATGTCAATACCAACTTGAACTTGAATATTTTGTGCTGCCAGTCTGCTTACTGCCGCTGCTCTTCTTCATTCTTTCGCGGTTGTTTTTTAAGAGACCTGCCGGACAATACTCAACGAGCTCGTACGCAAGCCATTGAAATGTCTTAAGCCATTTTAAGGGGTGAAATAAAAAGTAATTGTTTTTATTCATGAACAAGAAACAGATAAGTTTCTACACTTAATACATCATAGCGGTTCGATTGTGGAACAGGGCGGCCGTAATGGAACAGGAGATGGAAGGGAGGCAACGCAACACAACAAATAACAGCTGCTAATTTGTTTATTACTTATTTATCATAAAAACTCCCGATATAAAAAATACATACATATGAGCCGTTCAGTGCACACATCGATTAACTTCACTTTTTGAAAAAACTTAAATTTAAGTGTCAAAGCATTTGGTATAGTCATAATTTATTACGTTTATAATAACTTTATATAACATACAATAGTACGTGATATTTATAACAACATTATTTATTTGATTTTATAATATAAATGGAATTTAAAAAGATAATAAATAATGATCGCATCTTCCAGCGTTTTGTTGATGGATTTAATCAATTTATCCACTGAACGGCTCATTTGTATGTATTAGGGATGCCAAAATATCAGGAAAATTGGGAACCCGGGATTTCGGGATATATTGCAAATTGAGTCATAAATTTTATGAATATGAGTAAAAATTCAATATCTGAAAGCATTTAAATATACCATTTAATAAAACTATTTAAAATTTACGATAAACTGATTGTAAAGCTCATATATCGTTAGCTAAGAGTGAAAAGTTGCTAACTTCACTTTTAATGAAAAATCATATTTTGATATAGGAGGCTAGATAAATTAAAATTGTATCGTTTCGAAAAGGGTAAAGGTCCTGGTTTTCTGTTTTCTCGTTTATATTCAATGAAAGCAAAATTTGCTAAGGCCAAAAAAAGCTCCGAAAATTCGATAAGGCCAAAAAAGTTCGAAATCTTTCAATAAATATCGAATCCCTCCGATTCGTATGGAGTTTTGCTTTGCTTTAAACAGGCAAAATGTTGTATTCAAAGTTTTGCGAAATACTTGAAGAAAATGGCTATACGAAGTTTTTTCCTCTTCTGTACAATTCTTAAATTGGGACTTAGCATCTTTGCACTCTACGCTAGCGATATTTATTAAATCAGCAAATTTTAAAGTAAAACATTTTTTTAATTGTATTTAAAAAACCATGGGATTGGGGAACGTATACATCGCAAATAATAATGTAAATACCAGGTACTTTTGATAGTGACGATTAATAAAAAAAACATAAAACAAAAATATACAAAAACAAACATGTTTATTCTACTCTATAAAGAAATGGTGAATGGAGAATTTTTGCCATTTTTTTTCGCAATTTACTAGAAATTTTGATGGTGTACGAGTCAAACGGATCTCAGAGTCGGATTCAGCGGGTCGAAATACATGTTGGTAGTTGGGTCTGGTTAAAAACACACACCCCTTTTTTGCCAGTGTTGTTATTATTGCACTAAAAATGTTTTCGTAAGAGCAGCAAAGCATTCAAAGCGGAGTCTTCTAAGCTTGAGCTGCAGTTTTTACATACAAAACCCACTGATGAAAAACATATTTCGGCATCAACACTTTTAGGCAGAAATGTCAAAAGGTAGACATAATCCATTTGAAGATAATGGCCCCTATCTCCTCCATTACAAAATATTTGAACTTCTTTTACCAGCACGTCGGTCAAATTATAAGTTTTTCGATTTGAGGAAGTTTTGAGTAGATTGATCTAAAAAATTATTTAACTTTTCCTAAAAACTCTCTGTTTCGTTTACATTAGCAACGCTATGAGTAAATTCATTGAAATCTTATTCAAACAAGTAAGAGCAGCGCTGTCTTCGGCTATGCCGAAGGCTTCATACCTTTCATGAACATCTGCAA
>NW_023458558.1:79208668-79216445 GCF_013731165.1 Rhagoletis pomonella | reverse complement strand
TGGCTGCAGCTGAGTGAGCAAAGGTGCTTGATACAATTGGTTGCTGCCAAGAGGGTCCGGCTTCAATTACCATCAGACGGCACATAAAATTAAATTTTTGTTCCTTCTTAATTACGAAAAAGCATCTGTGCACTTCACAACGACATATTTTATAACGTACATACTCAAATTTAAAACGAGTTGGGTTGGTGTTTTTTCATATGCGTATATTTTTAAATTTATCACGTTTTTTTAATTCTAAAGTTTTTTTCCCTCAGTGTAGGTAAACATTCACAAAAAAATTGCCAAAATTGCAATAACGGCTTTATTTCACTTTCACCGTGAGAAATAAGATCATACGCAAATATATTATGAAGTGAAACAAAGCCATATGGCGTTATTTCCTATGGCCTTATTACATACATCTACAGAGAGCAATAAAAAAATATTACAAAAATTTAATTAACCTGCATATGCCCAGCGCCCCGTTTTTAAAATGCATGGTAATTTTGAGTTGTATAAAAATGTGGTTACTCCGGTTCCATGAAAACTTTAGTATATACCTACACCGACAAAAAACGCCAAGTGTAACAGAAAACATCTTTTGTCAGCGATTTTGTTCAAACCCTACTATATTGCGACTAGATTGCAAGTGTGTAAAAGGATTTTATTCTACCGCGGTTTTTTTTGTCAAATTATACAAGTTTAAACCTGCACGTTTCAGCGATTTTTTTGATTTTTGGTGCAGTATAAACTATATTTTTATATAAAATTACCTAAAATAAAAAACTTTGCATATGTTGCGAAAAATTCACTGTGCCAATACTTTTGTTCGTCACTGTATGTATATGGGTTACTAGCAACCTGACACCAATGTAGTAGAGTTTGCATCAAATCGCTGGTAAAAAGTATCAAGCAGGGCATATCAAGCTTATTTTATCCGCGAAATAAATTTTTAACCATACCCAATACATATTCTTGGCGCTAAGACATTGAAAATCTGTAGTAGTTAGTTAGTTTTATACAACCTTCAA
The DNA here is from genome assembly GCF_013731165.1 of Rhagoletis pomonella. NCBI lineage: Eukaryota > Metazoa > Arthropoda > Insecta > Diptera > Tephritidae > Rhagoletis > Rhagoletis pomonella. Next base: position 79,215,432 of record NW_023458558.1, on the reverse strand, counting down.
TTGCATTGGTCTCACTTTCGTTTTTCACATAAGAGATGCCTATATCATTCAGTTTACCTCAGAAAAATCCAAGCGTACCGAATCGTATATCAATACTTTGTTGTTCGTCGTGTATTTCTATTGAAGGAAACCAGCTGGGAAAGGTGTAGCTAAACAATATTATTAGCTGAACTTGCTGTGCCGAAAAACCCTCACAGACGTTGGCAGGTCGATGTCAGCATGCACTTACGTCACACGATAGTTACGCAAACTGCTTCGACGCAGCGGGATTTTCAGTGCTGAGGTCAGAGAAAATAATAACCAAAGGACCAAATGGATTCGTATATTCGCAAGTAAAGTATATCAAATGTGGGCTCACAAAAGATAGAACTGAGATCTTTCATAGAGTTATGTTCATAATTGTGTTTTTTTTCAAAGGAGCGCGTGAGTGTCTTAGCGCTCACTAGAGGTCAGGTCACCCAGGTCAAAGTAAAAAGTACATATTTTGTATTTTCGAGCCACTTAATTACTGCACAATTATATATATGTATATCTAGTATACGTGCGTATGTACTTGAAATGTGCGGCGGTCAGGTACATACATAACAGCTAACAACACAATCAAGTAACAATTGCAGGCAGCAAGTATGTCCAAGGTACAATTTTATGGCTAACACTAAATGCCCAAAATAAAGTAATTAACCTTGTTTGTCTGACCTACCTTTTGTGAAAATACAAGTAAATTATTTATATTACAATTTTTAGTACATATGAGCATATATATACATATATGTACCTATAAGTGTATGTATGTATGGTGAATTTACATTTAATTTAGAACCTCTGTAAGAATGAAGTCGTAAATTCAACACGTACTTGTAATTAGGAGCAATGTCAGACGATGTTCATACACACATACAAATATGTAGGTACATCTATAACCCTGCAGTAAAATTTAGAGACTGTCTGACAAAGCGCTAGTTCCGAACTACAAATATCAGAACTATCTCTGAACCAGTGAAAAACGGATGCACAGCGGGACAGTTGAAACTTGCGGTGTAAATGTGCAAATGCTCACAACTCGTACAATACGAAAGTAGCTCCGGCTCAAGCATCGTTGGTCGCGAGTTCAAATCGCGGTGGAGGCAGTTGTGAGTTTTCAAATTTAATGAATTTGAATTGTTGCGTACAGCTTACAATAATTTTTTTTTGTTATAAAATATGTAACAAACCCGGAATCTGTAAAAAAAAAGAGAAACGGTACACGTTTTCTTATAAAAAATAAGTGTCCAAAACGGAACCGGTTAAAAACTAGTTGCAAAGTAATGCACTGGGCGACAATTGCCACCGCGAATGACATCGCCGTTTAAAACTGGACAGTTGAAAGCATTGCTTGGGTATTGAGCTAGAACTAGTACTGTTGGCAAAAGGTCTAGTTCTACGCTAGTTTTGATCTAATCAGATTTTGCGCAGGGTATCTACAATGTTTATACATCCTACCATATGTACGCGTGTCTCAATGTTAAGATGGGGCACATTCTACTGCGATCAGATCAGAGTTGAAAGTTAATATATATTCACATATTTACGAACGCAAACGCAGCGGAATTCGCACAGATGTGACAAACTAGCGTATGTATCTACATATGGGGTATTCCATTAGTATGTGAATCTTTGTGTCCAATTTTAAAGTTACTTGTTAAACAATTACGCCTGATAAATCAGTACTCAATTTTCTAAATTTGCATAATAACGTAATTATTAAATTAGTTAAAGTTACACTATACTATAGTGATTAAATACGAGAAAGTATATATTTTTAATATAAAAGGCTCTGTCAAATCAAGTTATTATTATTATTTTTTTTAAGTGGGAAAAAATGCCACGATGTTGTTGTTGTTGTTGTTGTAGCGGCTACAACAACCCCGCCCAGGACGGTTGGTATCTCAGTCGTTGTCGTCAAGTTCCACTAACGGCAGCCCTAGGAAGCGTGCAGCTTCTGTGGGGTTGGTCCACAGGGACAAGGCCGTTAGGGTTGTCGGGTTTTCCGGTCATGCGAAGAGACATGTGGGGTCTCTCCGCATGCCGGACACTCATTTGGCACATCCTCATTCAATCTACTCAGGTAGGAGTTTAACCTGCTGCAGTAGCCGGAGCGAAGTTGCGCTAGTGTCGTTCGAGTCTCCCGAGGCAGATGAAGCTCCGTCTCGTCTGTGTCCGGGGGCGGTATGCCTAGAACGGCATTCACAGGTCTAGAGTCTACATAACTCGAGACTGACTCCCTGTGAATGCCGTTCAGGGCCAGTCGGTAAGCTGTCGGGTCCAAAGGTTGCTTGATGAACCTCTGGACTTCGTCCGTTCGTCCGTCAGTTCATATAGATGCCTCCTGACGTGCCTAGGCGAGGGCTCCTCTGCAAGCAGCTGTCTGTTTGGGTGACCACTTCTGTGGCTCCCGATCAGGAACTGCTTGCAGAGCATTATGTTGTGCTCCTTTACGGGGATCATTTGCGCCTCGCCGTGAAGATGGTGTTCGGGCGACATCAGGAGGCATCCTGTCGCTGTCCTGAGTGCGGTGTTCTGTGCAGTCTGTAGCTTCGTCCACTGCGTCCTACTAGCCCCCGGCGACCACACTGGCGCTGCGTAGTTCAAAACAGGCCGGCCTATTGCCTTGTATGTTGCCAGCAACGTTTCTTTGTATTTGCCCCAAGTACTGCCGGCTAGCGACTTGAGGACCTTTTGCGGCTCTGTACTTTATTGACAATAGCGGTTGCGTGCGCAGAGAAGGAGAGCAGGCTATCGAATGTTAGTCCGAGTATTTTGGGGTTATTCACCGTCGGAATTGGTGTGTCATCGACGTGAATTCCCAGCGGTAGCCTGACCTCCTTCGTCCAGGTTGTGAACAGGGTCGCAGAGGATTTCGTAGGGGAGAGGGCTAGACACTTTGCAGTGAAGAAGCGAGAAAGTTCGGAGAGATACCCGTTTACTTTCGAACACAGGTCATCAATTCCATTCCCAGTCGCCATGATCGAGCAGCGTCGGGATAAGAGACATTCGAGACTCCCTCTGGTGGTTGAGGGAGCTTTGAAATATAAAAGTTAAACAGTAGCGGGGAAAGGACACCACCCTGTGGAACCCCCTGGTTTATTTTCCTCAGTTTACTCGTTTTGTCTCTAAACATTACCGACGAATGTCGACCACTCAGATAATTTGTCGACCACCGTTTGAGCCTCTGTGGGAGAGAGGAGGCCTCTATATCTTCTAGTAGCGTGGAATGGCAGACGGTGTCAAACGCCTTTGACAAGTCCAACGCTACTAGAATCGTTCTCTCACAGGGACGGTTTCGGTTAAGGCCACGAGTTATCTGAGTGTTTATGGCGTTAAGTGCTGTTGTTGTACTGTGCACTTTACGGAAACCATGCTGATGCTTCGCTGGGGTCAAGTGGTTTGTGAAGTACGGGAGTAGCAAGGCCTCGAGTGTCTTCGCTACCGGGGAAAGCAGTGTTATCGGACGATAAGAATATATTTTGTGGGCAGGTTTCCCCGGTTTGAGCAGTGGGACCACTCTCCCCACCTTCCAGATGTCTGGGATAATGAGAGTGGCCATAGACAAGTTGAGGACCTCCGTTAGGTACGCTACCCCCGCAGGACCAAAATTTTTCAGCATCAGCATGCATATTCCGTCGGGACCCATGGCTTTGGAGGCTTTCGCCTTCCCGATGGCCACCTGAACTTCACCTCAAGTGAAAGCAAGGGGGGGACAGGTTGTTGGCAGTTTGTGCAGCCTTCTGGTCACTCGACGCTTGGCTTTGTCCACCGGAGGATGCAGTATGAACTGCCGGCTAAAATAGCTCGCGCATCGCTCCGGGTCCGACGAAGCATGGTCGCCGAAGGAAATTTCGACTCTGTCGTCGTGCTTCGTCAGATTGGACAGCGACCACAGTTGACCAAAGCTTGCTCACACCAGAGGTGAAGTTACAGGTCTTCAGATGCTCATCCCACTTCTTCCGTTTATGTACGTTTACTAGTTGCCGAATCTCCGCGTTGAGATCCCTGATACGGGGATCTCCGGGATCGGCCTGACGAAGGCTATCACGCTCATCGGCTAGAACAGCCGCTTCGGCAGGGCTGGTATGACCTAAACGGGGTTAGATCGCCGAAACAACAGCCCTTGGTCGGGTAAAACCCGAGTCATTCCGGTACGTAGAACCGGCTGAAACGGAAAATGCCACGATCTTCCCTCGTGCCAAGGATTTAGCATTGCGTAAAAGAATACTAAGCATTTGAATTTTATTACGGGATTAACTAACTATTATAAGTTTCTTAGCCCAATATTTGGCAAAAAAGTTTATAACATCGTATTATTTTGGGATTCATAGCTAGATTACCTTCAAACTATATATAGCCCCATTTCGTTTATTTTTGTATTCTGCGTACTAACTTTAGAGATTTTGAAACGTTTTATTGTGTTCTGCCCGTGACAGTCACTTTGTTCATTGGTTTGTTGTATTTTTTATACTCTAAAGCTGGGATCACACGATTTGTACATTTGGCAAAAAATTTGTCAAATTCATAGACAAATCATGTGAACGCTAAATTACATTTGTCATTTATCAGAGAAGCCAAATATTTGCCTTCTGTTGGCAAATGAAAAACAACCCTGGTGGCCAAATCGTGTGAACGCAATGCTGCTACAAAAGCCAAATAAAAATTAAGCAAAGGACCAAATATCTGATTTGCCACTTGATGACAAATGCCAGTGACAAATATACAAATATTGTTGTGCGGTATTGCCATTTCGTGCTTGTGAACCTTTGTATTTTCCAATTTTGGAAAAATTTTAATATTTAATATAATATTCGTATCCGACAACTACCGAAAAATATCACGTTATTTGAAAACAATAATTTTAAAATATTTGCTCAAACTGAACATTTGAAAACATGTACATATACGTATTCGACAGTAGCTGAGTGTGCAGAGAAGCGTGCGACTATTTTTAAGCTTTCATGAGGTCCCAGGTTCTTATGCCGGCAGACGAACATATTAAAAAGTATTTATAAAAGTATAATTAATTTCTGAGTATAATTAACTATGAAAAGGCATATGTGAAGTTCAGAATGAGAAATTTCAGAAAACCAACCGGAAAAGTATTTGTTTCACAACCCTTCGTGGCACTTTACTATTCACCTTTCTTTCAGTTTTCGGATCTCTTTCCGCAGTTTTTGCTGGCTATACACATATTCATACATGCATATCGTCGTATTAAGTACAAAACCGTGTATCGTCATTCTGAAAAATCGCGTAACTGACATTTGCTGCCAAAAATTGGATTTGGTTACAGAAGCTGTTGGCTAAATCCTTATCCATTCGTCCTGAAATATACTATCTAGAAATGCGATTGCTTTATAAAAAAGAGAACCATTTTGAAATATGAGTGTTTTTACTCTCTAGAAAATAATTTTTGCAACCTCACATACGCGGTTTTGCCTTTTTGTTGATACGCGGTTTTGTACTTTAAACGGCGATATACAGATTATTAAAGACGATCTAAATTTCACTGTGTGACAAAAAAAATTTATATAGTTTTTTCGAGGTTCACACTTGTTGTAGGTCTATTCAAGCAGTAAAATCTGCATACTCAGAATTTTAAATACACCCTCAAAATATGGGCTTAAGGTCAAAAACCGCGTTTTTCAAAGGGTGACGCACAGGTATACTTGCTCGCAACTTTATTTCTGTTTACCCGGTGAAAAATACGTATATACATATGTATGTGATTCAAGATAAGACATTTCGCTTTGCTCAAGAAATGGCAAAGGAATCAGTGATCGGACTTAAAAAAATTTGTGTGGTAGAATCTGGAAAAAAATGTGGTAGACTTCAAAAAAATGTGGTAGATCTCAGGTTTTGGATCAAACTTTGTACAAAAATTAAAAAAATCTGCAAGGTTCCACCTAAATTGCAAACATTTTAATTAGAATCTAAAACAAAATTAATTTTAGTTTAATAAAGTGCAAGATCGAAGTTGATAAAAATTGCGTTGAGTTTTGGCAATTTTTTTCCTTGACAGTTTCAAACATATTTTGAAAGATTTCTGGAACCTTGCGGAGTGCTGCCAGCTTTTCTTTTTATCACATCACGATGTAGAGAACAAATGTGGCTTGCTACTTGGGATTTGCCGATTTTGACAATTCTCAAGTAAAAGTAAACAACGCTTTAGAAATTTTAGATGCACTGAAATTTGCTAATCTTTTCACAAAAATCGCCGGTTTTTATCATTTTCGCTATTAATTCTTTTTATAAATCATATATTTTGCAATTTAACACAATAAAACCACGTTTGATGTCGAAAAATTGAATATTGAGAAAATTTTATATTTTACAGTTTATTTTATCCTCCCATTCTGCTTGTTGTTAGTGTTTAGTGTTGGACAATTTTTGCTCTTAAAATTAAGAAAATTATGTTGAGCAAAAATAAAACTACTCAAAAAACGCGAATATGTGGTAGATTTCATACATACATAGGGTGGCCATTCTCAAGACAAATTAACCATATATAAATGGTTGTAAACAACGAAATGTTTTCTCTTAAATGGCATATGTAAGTATTTTTCATCGGACAAACAGAAATAAAGTTACGAGCAAGTATATGCTTCAACCTATGAAAAACGCGTTTTTTAGCCCAGATTTTGAGGGTGTATTCAAAATTCTGAGTACCTGTGCGTATATATTATTTTGGTTTATTTCACTTCAAATCTCACGAAATCATAAATGCAAAAGTATGG
>NW_023458558.1:79205477-79208568 GCF_013731165.1 Rhagoletis pomonella | reverse complement strand
TTATCAATCAAAACTATGGCATTGCCACAGCGCGCTCGTTTGTTGTTCACAGCGCGTCATTTGTGCTGGGTTGTTGATTGTTGTTGTCGCACTGCTGCTACACTGCCACTGTCGTTGTCGCCACAGCCTTTGCGGTTATGACGCTGACAGTGTACACATGAGTGTGAGTACGTATATGCATATAGTAGCGGCTCTGACTGCCTTTTTAAAATCAATTTAATATAATTGAGGTTATTATAGCATCGTTGCACACAATTTTTCTTTGCAGTGAACAGTACTAACAATTATCAAAATAAAAAAAATTAGCTGAAAAAATAAATGGCGGTAGGAATGTTCTTGCTTCGTATGTTGCATGTTAGCTATGGCGTTTTCTTTTCTCGAAAAAAATGTCACCTTCTATATGGCAACATTATCAAAGTGCAACATTTTAAGGAAAGAGCACGCAATATGCATGTGCAGATGCTGCGAAAAGAACACGAAAACTCAACAGCCCTGGCACAGGGCAGAATAAATGCAACATTATTTTTAGAAAAGAAAACGATTTTAGATACCAGTAGAAAAGCCTTTGACACCCGCTGGGAATTCCGTATGACGCCACTGCCAGCAAATTAAGTGCGAATCGTTTTATGTTTCTGTGCAATTTTAATTTTTGATTTTGAGGCAACAACCTGAATGTTATTTTAAGAGTAAAAGTGCCTATTTAACATATTAATTATTATTTTCAAATTAAAATTTGTTTTTTTTGCCAACTTTTACTTGAAATCAATAACATAATATTTAGCCTGCCTAAGGAAAAAAAAGCTTTTACATTCCCAAAGCGGGTCATAGATAGGTATGTATGTGTGTCACCAAAAGTTTTTGTCTAAAAACTTCAATTAAACATTCTAAAAACATTCATATAGAAGGGCTGTCTGCAGTTTTCAAGAAAAATCACAAAAAATATTTTTAATTACTTCTGTTGCTTGAAAAAGTACTTTGCTGTTGGCGTAAATTTCCTCGAAGAAATAAATATGTATACGAACATTATTTCCTTTAGAACTGTATACTGATTACATAGGAAAAAGCTGTAAAAAAATAAATTTAAAATACTTGTTTGCCGCAAAATTTTTCTATCGGCTTTAAACTCGTCCAATGACTGGTAATATACATTTTGAACGTTTTTTTTTTTTTTTGATTTGGGTTAGATTAGTTGTTTTACGATGAATCTGCGTAATTGCGTTTTCAGGATTGGCTAGTCCGTTTTTACTATTTTTGGCCGCTGTAGTCCCATTGTGCTACGCCGAGAAGCGGCGTTGCCGTTTTGGTTCAATTGGGCCACAATTGGTAGCTTCATTTTCCTTTGGTAGTTTGGTTGGTTTGATGACGCTCTAGGTAGGCAAACATGTTTTGAAAATGCAACCAAATTGAGAACTAAAATTTGTTCGATTCCCAGACAGCAAAGAATCCAAGAATCTGTAAAGGAAAAAAGTGGATAAAATGCGGATTTTTGCCCGTTTCGGATTCCATTTTCGGATACTTTGACCGGTAAAGTATGCGGCAGAAACGTATGTACAGACAAGTACCGAAAATTGTTTTGAAATGGATAGGTTTTTGTCTGGTTTTCTGAATATTTTCTGATTGAATTTTTTGTTCAATATCCATTTCTTCTGCACTTAACAGAAGCTTTTTCATGGTTCAACAAAAATAATTTAAGAAAATTCCTAACGGCATCGAACGTGGCACCTTCGGAAAGCTAACAAATACTAGCACGCTACTCTGCAGGCTCAATCAATGCCGACTACTTATTAATACTTTCAAAATGTTCACTTGAACAAAAAGATACAATTATTGCTTTCAAATAACATTATCATTTTCGAACATTTTTCGGGTACGAAAATGAATGAAAACTGACGTTGTTCGTTTCTGGATACGAAAACCGTATTATTTTTTCATGTTTTTGGATACGCGAATTAACGTTTCCGGTTACGGAAAATTGTACGAGACCGCAATGTCAGCAAAATTTTAGTTTCTCTGCTGGCTGGGTTCTTTGCGGTTCCACGTTAGAATATTTCTTTCAATTTGCTGACAAGTATGAGTTGTCACAAGTACAGTAAAACCCGCTTAAGTACCTAACGAATAATATCAGCTTTTTGAGGTACTTAAGCAGGTTGGGTACTTAAAAGAACCCGCTTAAGTACCTCGATACGGGTACTTAAGCGAACATAATTACTGATGTAGTTACATCTTCTTGTTAACTTACATAAATACTTGATTAACAACATTTAATGAAGTATACATAGTTTAATTCCAAAATCGTAGCATTATTTAAAAACATGAGCAAGTAAAGAAAAACTTTATTAAAAAAATATATAGTGCAATGGTATGTAATTTTTACAATAATTATATTGTTTAGAAAGTCAAAGTTGGACATATCATTTTGTACCAAATTCAAAATGATTTTGGCAAACAAACTTAGGTACGTGTATTTATTAATGTTTGAGATGTTTCAATCAATTGAAATGCAGTTCATTCTCTAACAAATACCATATAAACTTAGGATTTTGTAGAACACTTAAAAAAAGTTTCATCATAACTTCAAACTTTTTTCTCAGAAGTGTTTTGTGCAGGGACCGCAAATAACGATTATCCTTTGAAATTTCAACTCAAAAAATCACGCGGAAAGAGAAATGCTACGTGCATAAGGAGTAAACCAATATATTTCTTATTACTCGGAGTACCTTCAGCGGCACTGATTTTTATTTTTTAATTTTTACTTATAAAAATCAAGTTTAATAATTATATTTTGAGTTTTATTTTTTTCTCAGAAAATAATCGTTATATTTTGAGTTTTATTTTTTGCTCGCAAAATAATCGTTACGTTTTAAGTTTTATTTAGCGCTATACACCTTCGGTAAAAAAATTTAAAAAAATCAACAGTAATTTTTAGCCACTTAAAACTTGCACATTATTGCACTGTATACTCAAAAAACCAGGCACCGTAACGGTTATAAGTTTTATTATAAAAATCACTTTTTAATCGTTATTAACTGAGTTTTATTTTTTGATCGGAAAATAATCGTTACGTTTTAAGTTTTATTTTTTGCTCGGAAAA
>NW_023458558.1:79200391-79205377 GCF_013731165.1 Rhagoletis pomonella | reverse complement strand
GAGCAAAAAATAAAACTTAAAACGTAATCATTATTTTCCGAGCAAAAAATAAAACTTAAAACGTAACGATTATTTTCCGAGCAAAAAATAAAACTCAGTTAATAACGATTAAAAAGTGATTTTTATAATAAAACTTATAACCGTTACGGTGCCTGGTTTTTTGAGTATACAGTGCAATAATGAGCAAGTTTTAAGTGGCTAAAAATTACTGTTGATTTTTTTTTAATTTTTTTACCGAAGGTGTATAGCGCTGCTACTGAATTTCAAAATACGTAAATATTTTAAGAAATTTTAAAAAAGCACTTAAGAGGGAAAAATTCTAATTAAAATTGTATATGGTGCACGAAAAATTTAGGTACTTAGGCGGGTTGGGTAAATAAGCGGGGAGGTACTTAAGAGAGCGATTTTCTTCAGATTATATTAAAAAATTCACGGTGTCCAAAAATGTTGGTTACTTAAGCGGGTTAGGTACTTAAGTGGGGGGGGGGGGTACTTAAAAGGGTTTCACTGTATGAGTTTTCGTTGTTTTTCAATTAAACACACAATTTTCTGCAAACAAAAATTCATTCCCCAAAGCTATGATCGATTAGCTTTGAAATTTAACTAAAAACTGCTTATCTTGAGATTGCTGATAGGCAATTTGAAAAGTGTTTTGGTAAAAAAGGGAGTGGTTTGAGTATGTAAACCTCAAGTTACACTACCTATTTAAATGAATAAAATGTCTGAAATTTTTCAAACATAAAAAAATAGTATTTACATTTTTTACAAATGTGTTATTTATACAATACGTTAATTCTTTTATTTAATGGCCCGAATATTATTTGGTATTTTATTTTAACTGCTAATTTGTGTAGCTAAAAATACCGTAAATTCAAGAAATCTCTTTTTAATGATAAAACAATTTATGGTAGTTTTGAATCTGATTTGGTAGGCGTTTTGGTACATAAAAGTATTCTCAAGTGACACCACTGATGAGAAGAAAACGGTAGATATTAGAAAGAACTTGTTTGATTTTGCTCGGACAGTTGCACAGTACTAGGGCTTTTTTATTACTAAAGGTCGACGAATGTTATAAATCCTGAGAAAAAGAAATTTTCTCTAGTTCATGTCAATTTTTGGCATCCTAAGTAATTTTCAAAACCCCTCTTTAAATAATTCTATTTTAATATTTTATTAATTTGTATAAACATATATGTACATATGTATATGCATATAGCTAATTATTTTTATTCGAGCCTCTGGTAGTTCTGACAGTACAATTCTTAAAAAATCGTCGCCACCTTAAAAACTTATTCAAACAACTAGTAGCCGATTTCCCGCTGCTTTCAAAACATTACCAAGTCCAAACATATATTTTATTTTCATTATATTTTCAACATTCATTCCAAAAGTCATGGCAATATTTCGGGGCTGTCTCCCCATCCTCCGTATATTAAATTCTTACTTGACATTCACTCTTTGAAGTCTTGGGTGTCGCGAAATGAAAGGCATATTTTTCGAATATGAACAGTCGGGGGATGTGGAACTCAGCAGCGTAGGCTCCAACGTAATTTTCATCGGCGTTAAAGTGTCAGAATGTCAGCATTATTTGCCACTGTTAAACAAAATGCTCATACAGACTAGAAATGTATGAATATATGAATCTACGTACATATCGATGGTGCTCTGCATTAACGGCACAACTCAAATTTTCATATTTTTGAGTTAAAGATATAATCCGCTATTATAGGTTTATAAATAACCATATTTTTCTGTGGCAAATCGACATATGCTTAGTTGTTATCAATCCGTCAGGGACGCAGTTGTACCATTTGTCACAAAATCGAATTAGGCAACCTTTACTACTGAACAGTGGCACATGTCCCACACTTATCATGAATATTGACATAAGTTAAAACTGTGGATAAGTTGCTTTTATGGGAGATTACGACATTTCGTTTTTGTCGTGTTGAGTAATAGGTACCAACGTTTTCGTTCAACTAATTGATAACACATAGCTACTTAATTCGTCTTTTTCTATCTGATCCTTACTAGATCTTTACAAAGCAGTCACAATTTGAATGCTTACACATCTTTCCTACTACTCCTTTCCTTTCTACTGAAAAAATGAAAATTTTGAGTTGTGTCCTTATTGCAGAGGATATGTACATAAGTACATATGTCCATAGGTATGTATGAATTTGTCATTCTTTTTGTTGCTCTATTGTTGGCTTATGCCTATTTTTCTGTTAGCTCATCCAGCAGTTCATTTCTGTTGTCGGCATTGCTGTCACATTGTCTACTTCAAAGATTGCATAGAACTTTTTGTGTGAAATAAGTACAAGTGCATATATACATACATATGTACATGCAAAACCAAAGTTTCAAACCAAACTAAACTTTACTCCGCGCAATCATTTATGTACATATGCATGTATGTACATACATATATACCAGGCGCATTTATTTGCATCAAATAAATAAAGAGCCAAATACACCACACACGCGGTTTGTCAAACTTCCTTTTAATTTTTCAATACACTAAACAAGCATGGCTTGTTCAAAAACTGATATTTCGTTTCCTTTCGGCTCACAATGTGTGCGGACATCAATATTGCCGCTAAGTTTGGCCCACTTTTGCGAACTGATTGATTTGCATAAATCTTAGTAAAAATCAGATAATTTTGCATTTTTAGCTCTCTTATGTCTTGGTTACGTACATGAAATTTCATAAAAAATATACAGTTTTGTTATACACCATATAAGAGGTTTGATCACACAACACTCAAGCGGCTGTTCCTACACCCCCATACACATCACAAGTGGCTTAAACTAATGCTTGAACAAAATAAGAGCGGTAGCGAAAACAGCTAACCACTTCGACGCATTTATAATTTGGGTTACCATATTTAAAAGAAACGAACCCATATTTAGAAATGGGGAAATAATAACAGAACATAAGTATAAAGCAAGGGGAAATTAATTTGTTTTAAGCTAAATTTAACGAATTGATAATAAATCATGTCATATGTTGCTTTCTTCTATAACTTTATAAGCAAAACAAATTAAATCTATCTCTAAGAAACGACGCCGAACGAAATTGGCATTTCCATTTGGGTGTGGTCAATTTCATATATTTGCGGGTGTTCTAATTTTGACAACGCGAATTTCGCTGTAGTGAGTTCGCCTTTCGCCGGCATTGTATTTCAGCCATTAACAGGTCTATTCTGCGCTGGTAATAAAAATTTTGTAACCGGTAAATAAAGTTCCTGCCAATTTTTAAACCCTTTTCGCATTCTGTGTACTCTTGCAACCGGTAAATTTTGTAACCATCTCATAAGCTGGTAACAAATTATTGCCCCGTGAAATATGCAATGCCAGGATTTGCACAATTCTTCATGGCTGAATTGCTGAATATTTTAATTGCATTACCAACGTACCTACAATCGCGGTGACAAGAACTGGTAACATTTTTTGGTAATACAATTTTCCGGTAACGTGCAGGATAGACCTGTAAGGGGGATTTTTGTCTCGCTTGGCAAACCGTTTGCGTGGTGTATTTGCTCTTAAGGAAAGTTTCTTGAAAAAAAAAATACAAAACAGTTTTCATTTCAAATACTTTGAAAATACGCAACGGAGTTGCTAGCCAAAAGATGTTCGCAAATTTGTATGCATTAACCCGGAGCGTACAGTGGTTGAACGTCGGCATTTTCCTGAGTCTGTTTGTGCTCTGACAGAGACATTGCCAGTCACCTAAAGGGAGTAATAAGTTTAAAGCGCTATTGCAGAGACCAAGAAAGATATGAAGCAATAAAAGCGGCAAAATTCAATATGAGAATAAGAGTGGATGTGAATTCCTTGTTCCCATAAATGCTAAAAATAAACAAATGATATTAATACATGCAAAAAAAGAGGTTATTAATACCTGTGACACATATTTGAGTTTCTGGCGTACTTATGCGCATAAGTATGTATGTACTTAGGATACGTACATAGGAATATTCGAGATATTCAAGTGGATTTTGTATCTAAAACATATACGTACTTAATTTAAAAGTAAGTTTTTAGGCAGGTCTGGAAATGGCATTTAAAATTTGCAATTTTGTTTTCCGTGAACAGAGTTACGTTATTTTGAATTGATCAAATCTAGATATGTAGATTTGTAGTACAGTCAATCGGGCTCTATTTGTAGGTGCACCTGGAAAATATTACACACAGGGAAAAAATATTTTAATCAAAATAAGAAAATGTTCTATCCCTCATTTTGGAAAGGAATATTTTTAATTAACTAAAAACTATTGTCAATTACCCCATCGCTGCTACTAGAAATATCTATGCAAGAAGCGGTCGTAGTTTGTGAAAACTTTACTCCTACATGGATTACTTCACGGTGATTTCAAAAATGTAATCGCTTTTTTTCTGCCAGCTACCAATTCCGAAAAACCCGGGTTTTAGTACCGGTTACCAATATTGAGAAAGCGGAGTAAGTTGGGACAATTTTTTCTTAAAGTATGGAGACTCATAGGAAAAACTAGACAAAAAAAGGGGTACTCGTGGTAAATGAATAGTTTTCCGTCCAAAAAATTTAATTTAGGATGGTTTTGAGCTTAGTTACAAAAGCAGTCCTACGAAAAGGATAATAAAGATACCTGAGAATGGGAATTTGGAGAAAAATTTGGTTGGACAAGTATGTTTGGGTTAAACATTATCCAAGCATATCTACGTACATACATGTATGTATGTATTTATGTTGGGTGTTGGGTGTATAAATTTGTACACCAAACACTTTCTTTCGTTTTTATATTTAAGTATAAAATACTAAGCAATTCTATATTTATTTCGATAAAGCCACGTCTAATTCGCTAATTAATGAGTTAGTTATACCAATTAGGAAAACAATTGCAACTTTTTTTTTGGGAAAATACTGATCTCTTTATTCTGTCAATTTTATCTTATTACAGTCATGTTAAGAATCACGTTACACTGCAGCCCTCAGGATGTCTTTTA
>NW_023458558.1:79197957-79200291 GCF_013731165.1 Rhagoletis pomonella | reverse complement strand
GTCATGTTAAGAATCACGTTACACTGCAGCCCTCAGGATGTCTTTTAAGCAGGGATCACACGATTTGTACATTTGTACACAAAATGCCAAATTTAGATTTGTCCACATTTGCGCATTTGGATAGCGATGTACAAATGATTTGTTTTGCGATCAGACGATTTGGCTGTCAAAGATCCAAATGATTTGGCACACATTTGCGCACGGCAGTAAAGTGACAAATATTGTCCACATTCATTCACACGATTTAACCATTTGGTCATAAATACTTAAACAGCTGATCCGGTGTCAACCATACTTTTGCATTTATGATTTCGTGAGATTTGAAGTGAAATAAACAAAAATAATATATACGCACAGGTACTCAGAATTTTGAATACACCCTCAAAATCTGGGCTAAAAAAACGCGTTTTTCATAGGTTGAAGCATATACTTGCTCGTAACTTTATTTCTGTTTGTCCGATGAAAAATACTTACATATGCCATTTAAGAGAAAACATTTCGTTGTTTACAACCAGTTATATATGGTTAATTTGTCTTGAGAATGGCCACCCTATGTATGTATGAAATCTACCACATATTCGCGTTTTTGAGTAGTTTTATTTTTGCTCAACATAATTTTCTTAATTTTAAGAGCAAAAATTGTCCAACACTAAACACTAACAACAAGCAGAATGGGAGGATAAAATAAACTGTAAAATATTAAATTTTCTCAATATTCAATTTTTCGACATCAAACGTGGTTTTATTATGTTAAATTGCAAAATATATGATTTATAAAAAGAATTAATAGCGAAAATGATAAAAACCGGCGATTTTTGTGAAAAGATTAGCAAATTTTAGTGCATCTAAAATTTCTAAAGCGTTGTTTACTTTTACTTGAGAATTGTCAAAATCGGCAAATCCCAAGTAGCAAGCCACATTTGTTCGCTACATCGTGATGTGATAAAAAGAAAAGCTGGCAGCACTCCGCAAGGTTCCAGAAATCTTTCAAAAAATGTTTGAAACTGTCAAGGAAAAAAATTGCCAAAACTCAACGCAATTTTTATCAACTTCAATCTTGCACTTTATTAAACTAAAATTAATTTTGTTTTAGATTCTAATTAAAATGTTTGCAATTTAGGTGGAACCTTGCAGATTTTTTTTAATTTTTGTACAAAGTTTGATCCAAAACCTGAGATCTACCACATTTTTTTGAAGTCTACCACATTTTTTTCCAGATTCTACCACACAAATTTTTTTAAGTCCGATCACTGATTCCTTTGCCATTTCTTGAGCAAAGCGAAATGTCTTATCTTGAATCACATACATATATACGTATTTTTCACCGGGTGAACAAAAATAAAGTTGCGAGCAAGTATACCTGTGCGTTACCCTTTGAAAAACGCGGTTTTTGACCTTAAGCCCATATTTTGAGGGTGTATTTAAAGTTCTGAGTATGCAGATTTTACTGCTTGAACAGACCTACAACAAGTGTGAACCTCGAAAAAACTATATAAATTTTTTTTGTCACACAATGTAATTTAGATCGTCTTTAATAATCTGTATATCGCCGTTTAAAGTACAAAACCGCGTATCAACAGAAAGGCAAAACCGCGTATGTGTGGTTGCAAAAATTATTTTCTAGAGAGTAAAAACACTCATATTTCAAAATGGTTCTCTTTTTTATAAAGCAATCGCATTTATAGATAGTATATTTCAGGACGAATGGATACGGATTTAGCCAACAGCTTCTGTAACCAAATCCAATTTTTGGCAGCAAATGTCAGTTACGCGATTTTGCAGAATGACGATACACGGTTTTGTACTTAATACGACGATATGCATGTATGCATATGTGTATAGCCAGCAAAAACTGCGGAAAGAGATCCGAAAACTGAAAGAAAGGTGAATAGTAAAGTGCCACGAAGGGTTGTGAAACAAATACTTTTCCGGTTGGTTTTCTGAAATTTCTCATTCTGAACTTCACATATGCTTTTTCATAGTTAATTATACTCAGAAATTAATTATACTTTTATAAATACTTTTTAATATGTTCGTCTGCCGGCATAAGAACCTAGGACCTCATGAAAGCTTAAAAATAGTCGCACGCTTCTCTGCACACTCAGCTACTGTCGAATACGTATATGTACATGTTTTCAAATGTTCAGTTTGAGCAAATATTTTAAAATTATTGTTTTCAAATAACGTGATATTTTTCGGTAATTGTCGGATACGAATATTATATTAAATATTAAAATTTTTCCAAAATTGGAAAATACAAAGGTTCACAAGCACGAAATGGCAATACCGCTCAACAATATTTGTATATTTGTCACTGGCATTTGTCATCAAGTG
>NW_023458558.1:79194831-79197857 GCF_013731165.1 Rhagoletis pomonella | reverse complement strand
GTCATGTTAAGAATCACGTTACACTGCAGCCCTCAGGATGTCTTTTAGAGTATAAAAAATACAACAAACCAACGAACAAAGTGTCTGTCACGGGCAGAACACAATAAAACGTTTCAAAATCTCTAAAGTTAGTACGCAGAATACAAAAATAAACGAAATGGGGCTATATATAGTTTGAAGGTAATCTAGCTATGAATCCCAAAGTAATACGATGTTATAAACTTGTTTGCCAAATATTGGGCTAAGAAACTCATAATAGTTAGTTAATCCCGTAATAAAATTCAAATGCTTAGTATTCTTTTACGCAATGCTAAATCCTTGGCACGAGGGAAGATCGTGGCATTTTCCGTTCCCACGACAGCCGGTTCTACGTACCGGAACGACTCGGGTTTTACCCGACCAAGGGCTGTTGTTTCGGCGATCTAACCCCGTTTAGGTCGGCGAAGTATCTCAGAAGTTGTTCGTCCATAGGGCTACATTCACTACGTATTCTTCTACTCAGGGCTGGCATCGAGTCAAACCCAGGGCCAGAAATCTTTACCTGCTGTGTATGCCGGAGACGACTACACCGCAACTCCACCTCAGTCAAGTGTAATGCCTGCAAGAGGTGGAGTCACCTTAGAGTCTGCTCCGGACTACGGACACATCGACAGTGGACCACGTCGTACGTGGCCCCCTGTTGCTCAAACAGAGCAGCCTCCACGGCTAACCTCAGTCCACCCGAGCAGCCTCACACAGTCACCACAACACAACAACATAATAACACCACAGACCATACCACAGACACGACAGACCACATAACACACACAACCGCACCACCACCCACACGCCGCCGCCAACAACTCCTGGTTCCTCCTACAATCTGCACGGTATGTCAGACGAGGATACTCCGTAATGTGACATCAGTCAAGTGCAACACCTGCCTTGGCTGGTGCCACTTTAGGGCATGCTCAGGTCTGCGTACCACGCGAGATTGGACTGGGAACTTCGAGGGCCCGTGTTGCGCTGCTCGGTCGCAGACCTCAACTGCGACGCCTCTCGCCACCACCACAGGGCGGCAACCATCACAGCAGCGCACACAGCCAACGGCGGTAAGAACACACACATCACTTACACCCCACATCACGACACGTCTCCCGAACCACATGAAGCCCCTTCAATTTAACTGCAACGGGCTACAGAGCAAAATTGAGGAGATAAAAGTATTCATGTGTCGGCATGGTATATTGATAGCTGCGGTCCAAGAGACGAAGGTGCACAGCAATTCAACTTTGTTGAATTGCGCCGGGTACAACGTGCACCGTCGAGATCGCGAGCGAGATAATGGTGGTGGCTTAGCGTTCATCACGCACCACACCGTGCAGTATCGTCTTATTGAAGCAGACATCGACCGCAGGGATACCACCCTAGGATGTCAGGGCATCGCTATCCGGTCAGGCGATGTCGCGCTCGAAATATTTAACATATACATACCCCCTGTCACCTGCTGCCCGGCAGGATATCACCCTGATATAGGTGCGCTCCTCAGAGATGAAAACCGCATGGTAGTAGGTGACTTTAATGCGCACCACGATCTTTGGCTCTCAAGCCTGTCAAACGATCGTAGGGAAACAGACTTGGCTGAGCAGATAGACGATTCGACATTCTGCACAATCAACGACGACGCACCTACCAGGATTATGGGTAACTGCAGTAGCTCGCCAGACATCACCATAGTCAGCGCTGGTCTGATAAACAGCATAACATGGCGACATATGCTGACTTTAGCATCAGACCACCTACCCATAGTCATCTCGATAGATAAACCAACCGACTTTGCCTCCGCCAAACACCGGACCTATATCAACTTTTCTAAAGCTGATTGGAAAGGTTACGCGGAGTTTACCGAAAATACCTTCACAGCGCTCCCCACACCAACCGACGTCCATCTCGGTGATCGTAAGTTCCGCAGGGCTGTCACTGCCGCTTCATACCGGCAGGATGTATAACGGACCCACGTCCAAACTTCCCTGCCGAAGCGGCTGTTCTAGCCGATGAGCGTGATAGCCTTCGTCAGGCCGATCCCGGAGATCCCCGTAACAGGGATCTCAACGCGGAAATTCGGCAACTAGTAAACGTACATAAGCGGAAGAAGTGTGAGGAGCATCTGAAGACCTGTAACTTCACCTCTGTTGTGAGCAAGCTTTGGTCAACCGTGAGGTCGCTGTCCAATCCGACGAAGCACGACGACAGAGTCGAAATTTCCTTCGGCGACCATGCTTCGTCGGACCCGGAGCGATGCGCGAGCTATTTTAGCCGGCAGTTCACACTGCATCCCCCGGTGGACAAAGCCAAGCGTCGAGTGACCAGAAGGCTGCACAAACTGCCAACAACCTGTCCCTCCCTTGCTTTCACTTGAGGTGAAGTTCAGGTGGCCATCGGGAAGGCGAAAGCCTCCAAAGCCATGGGTCCCGACGGAATATGCATGCTGATGCTGAAAAATTTTGGTCCTGCGGGGGTAGCGTACCTAACGGAGGTCCTCAACTTGTCTATGGCCACTCTCATTATCCCAGACATCTGGAAGGTGGGGAGAGTGGTCCCACTGCTCAAACCGGGGAAACCTGCCAACAAAATAGATTCATATCGTGCGATAACACTGCTTTCCCCGGTAGCGAAGACACTCGAGGCCTTGCTACTCCCGTACTTCACAAACCACTTGACCCCAGCGAAGCATCAGCATGGTTTCCGTAAAGTGCACAGTACAAAAACAGCACTTAACGCCATAAACACTCAGATAACTCGTGGCCTTAACCGAAACCGTCCCTGTGAGAGAACGATTCTAGTAGCGTTGGACTTGTCAAAGGCGTTTGACAACGTCTGCCATTCCACGCTACTAGAAGATATAGAGGCCTCCTCTCTCCCACAGAGGCTCAAACGGTGGTCGACAAATTATCTGAGTGGTCGACATTCGTCGGTAATGTTTAGAGACAAAACGAGTAAACTGAGGAAAATAAACCAGGGGGTTCCACAGGGTGGTGTCCTTTCCC
>NW_023458558.1:79193177-79194731 GCF_013731165.1 Rhagoletis pomonella | reverse complement strand
GCTTTCTGAAATTTCTCAATCTGACAGTCTTTTGAAATATACTGCATTGCCCGGTCTGACACGCTCTTAAGACGTCAATGTAACCTCTGCTATTCCCGCGCTTAAAATAAAAAATTGCGCTTTTAGAAATAATACGTTCATTCCTTATCTTTTTTGACTAAAATCTGAAAAGTGTCAAAATGTCAGAGCGTAAGCAAAACGCGCTCACTAAAAGAGAATAACAGGAAAAAGTAAAGGAACGCAAAATCCAAATTTTTAGTCCAAAGAATGGCAACAACAAAACTAACGTCAAACAAGAATAGAAATGTATGCACAAAACACATTCACTCAAGCACAAGCACAATAAACACTTACTATATCAATTATTTTTTGCTTCCGTCCAATTGCAATTCATTTTTTTACTTATTACATTATTCTCACTTTTCGCGTATTATTTAATTGCCGTTAATTTAAATTCAGTTGAGTTTGACACTTTTCAAGACTTTGCCAGCAAAAATTCTTCTGACTAAATCTGACTACTTCGGACTGAAGAGAGTCATTCTCACTGAGTGTTGCTCTCTCATTTTTGCTGTTATTTTAGAGTTAAGGAACGCTTTTTGGACTAAATCTGACTACTTTGGACTTTTTCTGGCTATTTCTGGGAGATAAGGAACGCAACTAATGCCATGAACCAACTAAACTGATCACCCACCGCGGCAACCGCGTATTTAAAATTGCATTTGAGAAAAAAATAATAGTTGATAACGTCATTTTTAATCGGTTGTTTCTCTCACGCACCAATACGTGCAAATGTCAAAAGCGCTAGGAAAGAGAATACGCTATCAATGAAGCGATAGTGGCGATAGTACTAAAACTATCGATAGTTATTTCAAGTGACCAGACTATCGATACTATCGATAGTATCGTCGATAGTTTGACAGCTCTAGAGAGTGATAAATATTGATTGGAAGCCGATGGAAACGGCGCAGTACGACTGCGAAAACTATGTGCATACATATGTGTGTATGTATGTATATAAGTACATAAGGCGAAGATTTCGCGCTGGCGTTAACAGCGAAATATATGGATACACGCGGAAGCTTGTAAGAGGTTAGGAAACTACTGAGATTTTATGATAGAATAGTTGTGTTTTTTTACAAATTATCCAGTAACTTGCCAGCAACTTTCCAGTAACTTTATTTCTAAGAATTCGCTCTCATAGAAAAACATTGCAATCAAGTACGCGAACGCTTTTCCAGTAGTAATTTGCAAGTTTCATGAACAGCTGATAAATTGGTTGTTTATTCGCAGCAAATTCCTAATAAATACACAACAATATATTTTGTATTTAAATAGGTTTATTTTGTGAAATTCAACAATAAAAACCCACAAACAGTTTTCATATTAGTTTAAATTTCATCCAGCAACATGCGATCAGCTGTTTTTCGTACTGGCAAATTCTTACAAGTAAAAATTTATCCAGTAAAATCCAGTAAAAACTTGCAACTTCAGCTGTCATTTTTCGCTCTCTCAATTTCCCCTACTTTGCAAGTTTTTGCGTACGAAAACGCCAAA
>NW_023458558.1:79191178-79193077 GCF_013731165.1 Rhagoletis pomonella | reverse complement strand
TTATCAATCAAAACTATGGCATTGCCACAGCGCGCTCGTTTGTTGTTTACAGCGCGTCATTTGTGCTGGGTTGTTGATTGTTGTTGTCGCACTGCTGCTACACTGCCACTGTCGTTGTCGCCACAGCCTTTGCGGTTATGACGCTGACAGTGTACACATGAGTGTGAGTACGTACATATATGCATATAACGGGTGATTTTTTTGAGGTTAGGATTTTCATGCATTAGTATTTGACAGATCACGTGGGATTTCAGAAATGGTGTCAAAGAGAAAGATGCTCAGTATGCTTTGACATTTCATCATGAATAGACTTACTAACGAGCAACGCTTGCAAATCATTGAATTTTATTACCAAAATCAGTGTTCGGTTCGAAATGTGTTGAATGTGTGAAAAGTTGGCAGAAAATCCGCTTTTTTATCGACAAATTTTGTTCAGCGATGAGGCTCATTTCTGGTTGAATGGCTTCGTAAATAAGCAAAATCATGCGATTTGACGCCTTTAGACTATTTTTTGTGGGGCTACGTCAAGTCTAAAGTCTACAGAAATAAGCCAGCAACTATTCCAGCTTTGGAAGACAACATTTCCGAAGAAATTCGGGCTATTCCGGCCGAAATGCTCGAAAAAGTTGCCCAAAATTGGACTTTCCGAATGGACCACCTAAGACGCAGCCGCGGTCAACATTTAAATGAAATTATCTTCAAAAAGTAAATGTCATGGACCAATCTAACGTTTCAAATAAAGAACCGATGAGATTTTGCGTTTTTTTTAAAAAAAAAGTTATCAAGCTCTTAAAAAATCACCCGTTATATAGCCAAATTCTCGGTTTCCTTCTACCAAAAGCGAAAGTGATGAAACTAAATGCAAAAGCGCAACTTCTTCATTTGAAAAACTTCAATTGGAGTTATTACAGACAAGCCCATAAAAATCAAAGATTCAGGCTATAGAACATTTGAAAAATTCAAAAAGTTTGTGTCTAAATTTCGCACTTTTTACTCAGAGCATTTAGAACATTTTTGGGTATGCATTTTTATAGCCCATGGAATTTTAGTATAACCAAAAATGTGCAGCTAAAAATTTCCGTAGATTTTTGAAACATTTTTAGGGTTGCCAGATTTTTTACGCGGAAAATCAGTACGTTAGAATTTTGCATGCTAAAAAATCAGTACTTTTCAGTACACTTTAATTCAAAGCGAAATTACGAATGTAAGTAACAGATAATACTTTCAAACGCCAGTGTACTTATTTTTAACAATATTTTGATATAAAATTAAAATATAGTTCATAAAAAATAAAAATGTTATTCATTTTAACATGAGTGTACACATCATTGTACACAGGAGCCAATAAATTATTTTATATTTATGACATTTTTGAATAGCAATAATGCGATCATTTCATTTTCAGCGATTAAATAGTCAAAGAATTCTATATATTTAATTTTAAAGTTACTTTTAATTTGAAGCTCAGTTTCAAATATTTTAATTAGAAGCCGGCTTCTCTCTTTGCGCAAGCAACCCTTATACTTAGGATCATCTCAGTTGCTTCGTTTGAGTGTGGTATTGAAAAAAACCCAAATTACATATTTTTTCAAACTTTGGAAAAGTACCACTTTTTAAGATCTTCCTCTATATATCCTCATGGAAAGACTAAAAGCCTGATTATGGCAACTTAACTTAACGGAACGTAGAACTTGGGGAATCAAAATGAAACAGATTTCGACGTGTCATTAAGTTACGTTAAGTTCCGGCTGTTCAATTATAAGCAACACCCACTTAACAGAATTTTTAAGAGAGAGCCTTAAGTTACGTTAAGTTGCCATAATCAGACCATAAGAATTTGCTAAAATGACTAGGTATCTAACTCTATGTCTTGTATGCAAAATTCTTTTACAATGTCAG
>NW_023458558.1:79188153-79191078 GCF_013731165.1 Rhagoletis pomonella | reverse complement strand
AAACGGGTTTCTTCTTTACAAAAAAAGCAACAAAACCAATTGAGAAACCCGTGCTAAGAAAACGTTTTGGTAATTTACTTAAATTTTGAAAACAAAAACAAAAAACAGCAGAAAATAAATTAGAAAATACCTTCTTAAATAAAGTAAGAAATTTCTTATTACATGTATGTACATATTAACAAACACCGGCCACGACCCTTTATACAATTTTCTGAGTTCTCAGAATTTATGACTATAAAATGAGTTTTTCTTTCGTCATAAATATGATTCTGAGACCAGTCAACAAGACCGACTCTTTTGGTTCATAAATAAATTGACGTGCCCTTCTAAGAAGGGAAATATCGAGCCCTAACCGCCAAAATAACGTAAGTGACATTTTTTCCAAAATTTTCTTTTTGACGCAGAAATATTCCTAGAGCATCTAGAAGCATTAGGCCTCGATATGCTCTTATTTGACTCTTTTTTGAGCTCATAATGAGAGTTAAAATTCAGAATTCAGAGAATTCTGTTTCTAAAATGAGTCCGAATGTTTTTAGGGGATCTCCACAGAATTTAATGTTGAAAACAAAAACCAAACACGGCAGAAATAAATTTGAAAATAAAAAAGAAAATGCTTTCTTAAAGGAAGTCAGAAATTTCTTAATCTATTCTCTTAAGAAACTTATACATATGTACATAAGGCAATATCATATTTGTATGTTATATAAAGCGACTTCTGCATTTGAAGCGTGAAGACTATTGCTTCAGGTCCTGAGATCGCAGGTTCGAGGCTGCTTGGAGGTGGTTAAAGTAAGGTAAGTCAATTATTTCAATTCAAATATAATTGTAAAATTAATTTCATATGGAAAAACTTAAATACTCAAACACTATTAAAAATAAATGACATATTTTTTTTCTTTTTTGAAATACAATTTAAAAATTATAATAAAAAAAAACTAAGTGCGCCTGGGCCACACTGGAGAAGTGAAACTTACGTTACATAGATATCTATTTTGTGTCATAACCAATATACATACATATGTACACATCGGCGTAGCCAGAATGAAATTTAGGGGGGGGCTCGACCCTATTAAGCTGGCATTTCAGGGTACTGTTTTATATATATATAATGAAAATTTGAAAGTTAGGGGGGGCCCGAGCACCCCCCTGTCCCTACCTGGCTACGCCCATGTATGTACATACATACATACATCTGATTTTGCTTAAGGTTATATTTTTTGTCTTTTTCCATCTAGATCCCTACCTCTACCTCTGTTCGTTCTAATTACATTTATGCATATATGTAACACTCCTACATTGGCAGTAAGAGCCAGTACCGTCCGAAAACACTACAGTACAGATATATCAATAAACACGTACGAAAGAAAAGGAACACATACATTTACAAATAAACATGTACACAACACATATACAAAAACGGCACTCAAGTACACAATACATTGACAAAAACGGTACTAGACTGTCTCGCTTTGATTTCGGAATGCTTACACATTGAGAAGTTAGCTTACTGCCAATATAGAAGTATTACATATATGCATTTATGTTATTCTGTTTTTCATTATCTTAATTTTTTTCTTTACACTCTATCGATAACAAAATCGATAGTAACATCCAATAAAATATCGATAAACAAACCGATAAAAATATCGATAACAAAATCGATAAAAATTTCTATAGCCAAAACAATAATAATATTAGTAGCAAAATCTATTAGAAACTCGAAAACAATATGCATAACAAAATCGATACAAATATCGATAACAAAATCTATAAAAATATCCATAACAAAGTCGATAAATTTCGATAACAAAATCGATAAATATCGATAACAAAATCGACAAATATCGATAACAAAATCAATAAAAATCGATAGCAATATCGAAAAATATCGATAACAAAATCGATAAATATCGATAACAAAATCGATAAAAATATCGCTAACAAAATAGATAAAAATATCGATAACAAAATTGATAAATATCCTTAACAAAATAGATAAAAATATCGATAACCAAATCGATAAAAAATGTCGCTAACAAAATAGTTAAACATATCGATTACAAAATCGATAACAAATCGATAAAAATATCGATAACAAAATCGGTAAAAATGTCGATAGCAAACCCGATAAAAATATCGATAAGTCCCGAGAGTTCCGAAAATTTCTAAAATCCCAAAATAATTCCCAGATTGAGTCTCTGTGTCTCTCTCTATATCCTTTCCTCTTAAATTACCTTTATTTTAATCTTTCTTTCCTCATCTTCATCTTTACTTTTATCGGTATCCCCATTTTCCTCTTTGTCTTTACTTTTATGTTTATCATTTTCTTCATCTACATACATATTCCCCTTCACCTTTGCTCTTATATATATAAGGAAAGTGTTTAAATTTACCTTGGCCTTCATTTTTGCCTTTATCTTTACGCATTTTTGTTTTTGTTTTTGTTTTTGTTTTTGCCTTTGCATTTATCCTTTTCTTTATCTATCTACATAGTCACCTTTACTTTCATTCTTGTGTTGGCCTTTTTCTAAGTGTTCTTCTTTAACATATTATCAGCAAAACTTCGTTAAATTAATACCATATGCATACACAAGAAGCACTTGTTTCAGGCCCGACCATTTCCGTTGCACCATTTCCGTTGCATCATTTCCTTTGCACCATTTCCGTGTGCAATTTCCGTTGAATTTGCCAATTTACTCCCAACCAACCAACCGCCGCTAAAGAAGTTTCGCTTCAAAAATATTTAAAAATCCCCTGCTTTAGCACTCGAACCTGAAATCTAAATACTCTTAGAACGGCTCCAGCTGCATTTTTTTGTAAGAGAGTGACAAAAGAATGCTCAACTCGGGTAAAATTTCCATTTAGCTAGTTAAGCAAACCTGCTGGTAGCTGGCAAGAAACATGTGATTAGTTCAACGGGATTCA
>NW_023458558.1:79182909-79188053 GCF_013731165.1 Rhagoletis pomonella | reverse complement strand
CCTGCTGGTAGCTGGCAAGAAACATGTGATTAGTTCAACGGGATTCAGACACAAAAAACAATAGAAATTAGTAATTGTGCGAGGTATTTGCGTAATATATATACTTATTTAAAATATAATCATGTATATACGAAAACAAAAATTTCCCTCTCCCTTTTCCCATTAACATTTCACAATAGAGCAGTTTTTTCACTTAACAACACTACTCTTCAGGTCGCGTACTTTTTAACCGACCTGGCTGAACTCGGATAAATAGCCGAGTTAAGTTCTGAACACATTGAAAACGACGAGCTACCGACCACAGCTTCCAATTTGTCATCTTTATTATCTAAGCGCTTTGTCGATGGCGACATGATTTCTTTGAACGCGGCAGCGACATCATGAATTTGTATGAGTTTGACATAAAAGAAGAGGAAGAACCTTATCTGTCGCCAGAAAAATAGAAATAGATCTAATCTGGCCACAACCACAGCCGTCGCGTAGCCCGGTCGTCGCCAAAATAATTATCTACATAAGAGTACGTGTTAAAATAATTTGACAGCTGTGGTTTGTAGCTCGTCGTTTTCATTGTGTTCGGGCTATTAGTGTTGTTGCTTTGCGTGTATTTCGTCATTTAAGCGAGTGTTCTTTTGTAGCTCGGTTGCAAAAGAATGGACCTTCTGCTGGCCATTGTGACTGTTTGAGCGCCGCGAGCACAATTACATACTTATTCCTTTCACGGGGGATGAAATAATTTATTAAATAATTTCCAAGAAGAAATCATGATTGGAACAAACGTTTTCTTATTTATTTTAGTGTATGTCAACAAAATATCTGTGTTCATATTGAATAGTAGCTTATGTCGAAAGGCTGGCTTTAGTATAATTCGGCATTCGCAGCATACGATTGCGAATGGCTCACTGGCGCCGAGCCGTTGAAGAACTTTTGGCAAATAAACGTGCAAGAAATAGTTCCGATACTAGCAAGTCAATATTCTTATTAAGTCTCATCAAAAAATTCCTTGTCGTTTAAAGGATAAAGCTTTCGGACATAAGCTACTATTCCATACGAACACAGATATATTCTTGTTTATTTTTCAAATTATATTTTCTTAATTTTTTTTTTGATAATATGAATTTGTTGTCTAAGTTCAAAAACAAATCTCGATTCTCTTGTTTCTGCTTAGGTTTAAGAAAATATTCTCTCCGTGCACGATTAGCACTATGTAAAATTAATAATAATAATAATAATAATAATAATAATAATAATAGACTGGCGCTTACACATATGTTAGTGTTTGGCCGAGCTTCTCCTCCGACTTGAGGCGTGCGCCTTGATGTTGTCACACAAAGCGGAGGGACCTACAGTTTTACGCCGACTCCGAACGGCGGTTTTATTTTTATGAGAAGTTGTTTTTCATGGCAGAAATACACTCGGAGGTTTGCAATTGCCTGCCGAGGGACGACCGCTGTTAAGAAAAAAGCTTTTTCTATATTTTTTTGCGATGTTGCTTTGACCAGGAATTGAACCCAGGTGCTGATGAGTGGAAGCGCGCACTGCTTACCACTACACCACAGCGGCCGACAATGTAAAATTAGTTGGGAAATAATTGGATTATTAGTTAGAATATTTAATACAAATTATTAATTAGCATCCAATATATATTCAAGTATAATGCAATTCTTTTACCACAGGATTCTCCTGAAATGTGATAAATGGAGGGAATATGAATTGGGATTATCGCCAGAAACCAACAGTGTCTGCAGATTTTAAAGGTAAGAAACTTTGGTTTCGTTAGACTATATTAAAGGAGAGTATATACGATATTTAAATTGGGCGCATCTGTATAACCTATTGTTATTGTCGAAAAGAGTATTGGGTTGGTGTTCCTTTAACGTACGGGCGTTGATGTTTGCACTAACGAAAACTCATTTGATAAAAAGTTATATCATTTTGACGTGCTTTCCAATCGTATAGCTTGTTACGGTGATTTGGCATGAGTGACTGAATAATTAAGAACAGGTTACACAGATGTCGTAAAAATAATACGGCCATCGCAGGCAACCAACATTGACCAGTCCCAATTGAAAACTCCTTTACTTGGTATGAATATGTGACAAGGCCGTACCCAGGGCCAAAGTAAATATACATGTTTCTTAAAAAGCCTCGGATTTTCAGCAAACTTTTCTACTATTTCCTCCTGAATCATCTCGCTATTTTCGGTAACGAGTTTTCTATGGAGGCACATGAGGCATAGTCCAGAAAGCCTTTATGCTCCTGTTGTGCTCTCAGCCAGGTTTTTACTCTAGGAAGTGTATTAAACGATCGCTCCACAGTTGTTTGTTGTGCGTGGAAAATCATTCATAATGGAAATACACTTATTTGTCGCTGGTAGAAATTCATTTGGTTGTTTAAATAGATTTACAACTTCAACATCACGATCATAGATTTGTTAAAAATGTTGGGCATTATTTTATACCTTTTCACTGCTGGAGCTGGAGTATTTTTATTTGGAAAGTGTAGTTGTAAAGAGGCCGTTAGTGAATCCAGATACGGTATTATTATAGATCGTCGCCAGTACTTATTTTCATTGACCGATGGAGGGGTTACTTCTCATACGAGATTTTTTAATTAACTCCGTAGTGACTGCTTCTGCACTCCAACGGTCGCTCTTAACCACCTCCAAAATATTTTCAATATGCTGAGCAAGGGCAATTTAG
This sequence comes from Rhagoletis pomonella, assembly GCF_013731165.1. Taxonomy (NCBI): domain Eukaryota; kingdom Metazoa; phylum Arthropoda; class Insecta; order Diptera; family Tephritidae; genus Rhagoletis; species Rhagoletis pomonella. The sequence goes on along the minus strand of NW_023458558.1, from coordinate 79,185,354 downwards.
AATATTTAGCAATTGTCATTAAAGCAATGATGAACATCAGCCTTGTTATAGCAGCACACAATTGATAGAATCAATTTGATACACAGACTTTTTTGGGGAAAACAAAAAGAACCAACTTGTGCCCATTTTTTATAAACATTTATATTTTTCTTTGAAAATACGTTATTAACTATATGCTAAAATATACCTTTAACTTTATATATAATATATATATAATTTCAACGGGCCGTAATATTCGCATGATATATATACAGTCAAGGTATTCATCTAAACCGATAACTTTATCAAGCAGATAATCTTATAAGTTTATGCACTCTGTTACATGAACGACCCACACTCTCTTTTCGTTTACACATGCGACAATTGTCGTGTTTTCTTTGGTTATAAAGCGCAGTGTCACTAACTTTATACTACTAGCACGAGGATAAAGAAATTATAGAAACTACCTCACTATATTGGAAAAAATTATATTTACGAGATATCTATTTAAATAAATGTACATATAACATAAAGGCTATTTATTTGAAGCAAGTTATAAGAAACAATGGCAGAATGTCTGTTTGTGTATGAATTCATTTGTCACGGCTACCAAACTTTGCGAATTATCAGTGAAACAAAACAAACAGACGGGATAATAATTGAACCAGATCTCTATCAGGATCATATCGTTGTTGAATTTGCGTGCAAAATTTGTATGCGGATCCCGATTATTGCCTAAGAAAACATAGCTAGAGTTGCGACAGAGTTGCATTGTCTTCAGTTTATCAAGTTTATTCAGTGAAATCGCTGGATAAATTTATGAGAAATGTGTAAACGAGTTTCCATACAAATTTTGACAGTTCATTTATAAGGTTTACACAGTTATAAGTTTATACGGTTTACAATGCATTTATAAGGTTTGGTGAATACCCTTAGTGAAAATTTAGATTAAAAAATAGAGCGATTTTTGTAATAGTTTTATACCTTTATAAACAATATAATAGCAGCTTTCGTTGTTCGGAGTTAACTCAAAAACTACTGCATAGATTTCAGTCAAATTTTCAGAGGTTATACCTTGCGTATATGGTCCTATTATAGGCTACCAGAAAACTCGCTAGGTGGCGCTGGAGTCGAGTTATTTATAAAAATCGTATTTATGAACCGATTTCTTTTAAATTCAAAATGTAAGCTACCAGCATGATGGAAAATACGTTTATCAAAAATAGACCTCCTAGGAGGCTTTAACAAGTTGATGACAAACATCTGTGAGCCATCGCCAAAAAGAGCACTGTGTGGTGTGTACGGATTAACACACGGAGAGAAGTTTTTATAATTACAGTTGGATAAATGTTTTTTTGGCCGCGAAATAGTAAATAATTCATGAAATACTTAAATTTGGTTTAGTTTTCACTGAATTTAAGGAAAACACTTTACTGAAAATTCGAAAATGGGTTTCTTCTTTATAAAAAAAGCAACAAAACCAATTGAAAAAACCGTGCTAAGAAAACGATTTGGTAATTTACTTAAATTTTGAAAACAAAATCAAAAAACAGCAGAAAATAAATTAGAAAATACCTTCTTAAATATAGTCAGAAATTTCTAATTATATGTATGTACATATTAACAAACACCGGCCACGACCCTTTATACAACTTTCTGAGTCCTCAGAATTTATGAGTATAAAATGAGTTTTTCTTTCGTCATAAATATGATTCTGAGACCAGTCAACAAGACTGACTCTTTTGGTTCATAAATAAATTGACGTGCCCTTCTAAGAAGGGAAATAACGAGCCCTAACCGCCAAAATAACGTAAGCGACATTTTTTCCAAAATTTTCTTTTTGATGCACAAATATTCCTAGAGCATCTAGATGCATTAGGGCTCCATATGCTGTTATTTGACTCTTTTTTGAGCTCGTAATGAGAGTTAAAATTCAGAATTCTGAGAATGAGTCCGAATGTTTATAGGGGATCTCCACAGAATTTAATGTTGAAAACAAAAACCAAACACGGCAGAAATAAATTTGAAAATAAAAAAGAAAATGCTTTCTTAAAGGAAGTCAGAAATTTCTTAATCTATTCTCTTAAGAAACATATATGTACATTAGGCAATATCATATTTGTATGTTATATAAAGCGACTTCTGCCTTTGAAGCGTGAAGACTACTGCTTCAGGTCCTGAGATCGCAGGTACGAGGCTGCTTGGAGGTGGTTAGAGTAAGGTAAGTCAATTATTTCAATTCAAATATAATTGTAAAATTAACTTCATATGGAAAAACTTAAATACTCAAACACTATTAAAAATAAATGAGATATTTTTTTCTTTTTTGAAATACAATTTAAAAATTATAATAAAAAAATATTAAAAAATCCCCTGCTTTAGCACTCGAACCTGGAATCTATCGACTCTTAGAACGGGTCTAGCTGCATTTTTTTGTAAGCGAGCGACAAAAGAATGCTCAACTCG
>NW_023458558.1:79181772-79182809 GCF_013731165.1 Rhagoletis pomonella | reverse complement strand
AAACGGGTTTCTTCTTTACAAAAAAAGCAACAAAACCAATTGAGAAAACCGTGCTAAGAAAACGATTTGGTAATTTACTTAAATTTTGAAAACAAAAACAAAAAACAGCAGAAAATAAATTAGAAAATACCTTCTTAAATAAAGTAAGAAATTTCTTATTACATGTATGTACATATTAACAAACACCGGCCACGACCTTTTATACAATTTTTTGAGTTCTCAGAATTTATGAGTATAAAATGAGTTTTTTTTTCGTCATAAATATAATTCTGAGACCAGTCAACAAGACTGACTCTTTTGGTTCATAAATAAATTGACGTGCACTTCTAAGAAGGGAAATATCGAGCCCTAACCGCCAAAATAACGTAAGTGATATTTTTTCCAAAATTTTCTTTTTGACGCAGAAATATTCCTAGAGCATCTAGAAGCATTAGGGCTCCATATGCTCTTATTTGACTCTTTTTTGAGCTCATGAGAGTTAAAATTCAGAATTCTGAGAATTCTGTTTCTAAAATGAGTCCGAATGTTTATAGGGGATCTCCACAGAATTTAATGTTGAAAACAAAAACCAAACACGGCAGAAATAAATTTGAAAATAAAAAAGAAAATGCTTTCTTAAAGGAAGTCAGAAATTTCTTAATCTATTCTCTTAAGAAACATATCTATATGTACATTAGGCAATATCATATTTGTATGTTATATAAAGCGACTTCTGCCTTTGAAGCGTGAAGACTACTGCTTCAGGTCCTGAGATCGCAGGTTCGAGGCTGCTTGGAGGTGGTTAGAGTAAGGTAAGTCAATTATTTCAATTCAAATATAATTATAAAATTAATTTCATATGGAAAAGCTTAAATACTCAAACACTATTAAAAATAAATGAGATATTTTTTTCTTTTCTGAAATACAATTTAAAAATTATAATAAAAAAATATTAAAAAATCCCCTGCTTTAGCACTCGAACCTGGAATCTATCGACTCTTAGAACGGCTCCTAGCTGCATTTTTTTGTAAGCGAGCGACAAAAGAATGCTCAACTCG
>NW_023458558.1:79180633-79181672 GCF_013731165.1 Rhagoletis pomonella | reverse complement strand
AGTAGCTACTTACCTAGGAGTCGGTGCAGTAGCGGTTCAAAAGTAGCGATTGACTCCAGCAGTACTGGAGGGATGTTTGTATACATATTACAGACATAGTAATGCATACTTTGACATTAGTGTGTACAATGCATATCTATACCCTGTGCGGAAAATCTCTAGTTCTGAACTGGTGCGCTTCTAGTACATTTAGTCCCAGTACTGGTTCGCGATAAATATCTTTTGCATGTATGCAACTGGCGAATTTAACAAGGCGATGTCCTAGGAAGTATCAATTTCCTCCGCTGCATCCCTTTTTCGATAGTTCCGAACTAGTCCTAAATTCTATAGTTCCGAACCAGTTCTAAAATCGACAGATGAAAGAAAAAAGTATCATGATTTTTCAATATTTTTGGTTCTTCCGTGTGTGCGATTTTAAATTATTTTCAAAGAAATGAGTAGGCCACTTGCAAACAGCGTTATGTGATTTTATAATAGAAAGCCATAAATTTGAAAAAACGACTACGACAACTAGTAACATTTAAATTGAATCTTTTTTATTATTACCTGAAAATTTGGATAAATAAGAGCCTTATAAAATTATAACATAACATACCATGACATAAGATAATATTAACAGTCTACACGACCTAAAGAAGTTTTCTAGGTACATCAGAAGATGGATACTTTTGAAAGTTTATAAATAAGTATGATAGCGACTTTTGGAAGAAGAGTTAACATTTTATGCCATTTTTTCAGAATACAAAAAGCTTGTTAGTGTGTTAGTGGACATGAAACTACTTTAAATACTGGTACGTAATCCACCAAAAACTAAAAATCGAAAAAAAATTTTTATCGCGCACTTTGCAAGTGGACTACTCAAATGTGTTTTTAATTTGAAATTAAATTTGTTTGAATGATTGTAAGAAATGTACGTTTATATACCTTTAGCTGTAGCTGAGTTTGGCGAGGTGCTTGCTGTTATTGGTTAGATTCCAGAAGATCCCAAGATGTTAAAATGTTAACACAAACATATCCATGTAAAGTAAACAAGCCCCCC
>NW_023458558.1:79146566-79180533 GCF_013731165.1 Rhagoletis pomonella | reverse complement strand
TTTCTCAATTGGTTTTGTTGCTTTTTTTGTAAAGAAGAAACCCGTTTTCAAATTTTCAGTAAAGTGTTTTCCTTAAATTCAGTGAAAACTAAACCAAATTTAAGTATTTCATGAACTATTTACTGTTTCGCGGCCAAAAAAAACATATATCCAACTGTAATTAAAAAAAACTTCTCTCCGTGTGTTAATCCGTACACACCACACAGTGCTCATTTTGGCGATGTCTCACAGGTGTTTGTCATCAACTTGTTCCTGTAGAAATGACTAAACACACCCAACACGCCTGAGAAATTTCGCAATTTTCTCTGCTTTACTTGTTAAATTCGCACACAAATCAAGTAATCGAAAGTCGAATGTTTTTGTTCACTATCCACACTTTACCGTTTATAAAAATGGAGCATGCTGAGACAGCTGGTGCTTTGGCAATTGCAGACATGGGCATGCGCGTCTGCCAATCATTGCGAGCCAATGAAGTCACTGAGTCTCCATCTTTTTGCATGATCCCTTCTCTCTCACGCGGTCAATGTCTGAGATGATTGCAATGAAGTCGTGAATTTCTGTTGTTGTATTTGCTCTTGCTGCACTCGCTGGCGTGTGGACACAATAGACAGCAAGCAAGCAGATAAAAATACGGCCGAAAAAAAGAACGCCGTCACCCAGTCGTTTTGGATCGAGTATTCGACGCTTCAAGCGTTAGCAGATTGGCCCAGTCATTGATATTTGCTTGTACACCAATATATGTATGTATTTATGTACATACGTACAAATGTATTCATTTACGCTGATAAAAACATTCGCACAAATTATGTACATGTGTGTATGCGGTCTGCATCAAATTGGTTGTATACAAGGACGATCAATCGCATCATCAACAATCGTCGAGGCGCTCGATCGTTCGATGTGCATCTCCACAAATGGACAATGTGATGTCAGTTAATATGACTGACCTGTGGAGAAATTGATTTGCAGCACTAAGCCAAACTCCGTTACTCAGTGAAATAGACAGTTCTTTCGCATGGGAGCATTTGATATTTCTTATTGCAATTTAATCGCGCTAATAGTACACACATACTTGCAAACACACGTGGAAATAACCAATTTTTTTCGTTGATACCTGTTTTTACTCGTACTTGCCAAGTGATCTTTTTCAATTTCATACGCTTTCGTCTTTCACAGCATTGGGTTGAGACGTTCCACATCGATTCGAATCGAATTCACCGCATTTCATATTCAAACTGCAGTCAATTTCGTCAGCGGTGCGTGATCGGTGTGCGCAAATGTGTCAATTAGATTTATTATCGCTTGGTGATCTTTAAGCATTGCCTTGTCATGATCCCTCTCATTGTGCACAAAAAAGATACAGCCATGCATACGCTCCTATCTCTGCACATATTAGCACATCGGGCAGGGGGCTCCGATGTCTGCTTGTCGATCTGTCTCACAGCCTCACTGAGCATATGGTCGTATTCCTGTCCTCCTGTCCGTCTGTCTTTTTTGTCTGTCTATCTTATTGACTGACTAGAGCAGCGCTGGCATAGGCCGTCGAACGATATCTTAACGTTGGCACAAACATATTACAAAAAGCCCCACATTCACGTACACAGCGACGCTTCGCCGCTTGTCTGGGCTGCTTGTTACTTGTCTGACAGCCTGTTTCGTGCATGCATTACAAAATACCCTCAGCAACAGTGCCGGCTTCAGTTTTAACTCCAACTCCAGTCGTAGTTCCAACCATGGTATTTAGACTTCAGACGTCCTTCACTCCAGCTTTAGTGCCAATTACAACCGTCGTAAGACATAGCCGGCATCTCGGCAAGAACACATAGTAATGTAACGTGAAATCCCTATTGTAATGTGTTCAAGCTCCCAGGGAATAAAAAGCAAGTGAAACGCTGTGGTGTTGGGGAAATTAAATGTACCCGATAGGAAATGAGCGAACAAATTCAATTTTTCAAATTATTTGGGCTACGTTAATCACGAGGTTTAAATAACAGTAAAAGTTTTTAATTTCAGACTGTATTTCAAAGACTGTCTTTTACTTGACAAAGTTTGGGTACACTGTAAGCTCAGCAAAAAAGTGCCTTGAAAAAAGTGGCAGAACCTAGCATTAGTTTTAAATAGTTTCTTAAATTTATGGATTTTTTCAATGTTTAATATGTATATCAACATCAAAACAATCATACGATTTTTTTTTTACTACCATATCTGTGCTCGTTTGCTATAACCGCGGGCTGGACGGTAGCTTTATTATAATCTACTTTGTTAGAAATAAATTTAAAATTCTAAAATTGTAACTTTGTTGACTAGAACCCTACGCCTATATATCATCCAGACTTAATTGATGATAGCCGAGAACAAATATATTAACCTTACTTAGTACAGCGGGAGTAAACTGAAAATTCAAAGGTGAAATAGGTAATTACTTGCACTAAAAAATAAATAAAACAATTTAGATACATACATATGTGTATATTTCTATCAGAACTACAATTTCAATCCATAGATCACAATTGAATTTTAACAGACACTTTTTATGATAGTACATAAAATAAACAATAAATTTTGTTTGAATTGGAGAAATATGTGCAATTATTTATTTTACTAGATTTGCCCAACTAACTCCTTTAAAAGAAGAGTGGCTGTAAATATTTGCATAAAAATGCATAAATAACTTAAGGAGTCAAAATCTCTCTAGTGTACCAACATTTTTTCGAAGGTCGAGCTTTTTCTGTGGAATGGAATCTTTTCCATCGTTTTGAACCAGAAAATATTAAATCTACAAATGCTCAAAAAGTTGGTACACTTCAGAGATTTCGACCTACTATACAGCGGCAGCTCTCGTGTAGTGGTAAGCAGTGCGCGCATCCACTCCGCAGGGCCTGGGTTCAAACCCAGGCCAAAGCAACATCGCAAAAAAATTTAGAAAAAAGGTTTTTTCTTAACAGCGGTCGCCCCTCGGCAGGCAATGGCAAACCTCCGAGTGTATTTCTGCCATGAAAAACAGCTTCTCATAAAAATACAATCGCCGTTCGGAGTCGGCGTAAAACTGTAGGTCCCTCGCGTTTGTGTGACAACATCAAGACGCATGCCGCATGCCACACTAACATATGCCGATCTGTTATTATTATTATAATAATTACAACTAAACGTTAAACAGAATTGGGATTCGACATACTTAGTATATTTCTTTGTGACTTTGCAAAAAATCGCCTTAAAAGATAAGTACGATTTATTACAACTTTCATTTCTTAAAGTGAAGTCCGGGGTGGTAATGCGAGTATATACTTTACTAATTTACTGGAAAATTGGGGAAGTGGAGTTCTACTTAATTGCTGATGAAAGTGATGCCTTGTGACTTATTTTTCGGCGAATTTGTGCGAAATAATCAAAACCAATTATGAGCTTTACATGCACCGTATCATTGCACCTGTAATTAATTTTCGAATTTTCGAAATTACGTGCATGCCACGTCTGACTGGACTTCTAGGTGTTGTATTTTGCCTATCTTGCATTTGCTCCGATATGTATCTAAAGCTTAGAACTATACGAAACTTGGTTATAGTTTCTCGTGGGTGCGAACTAGGGATACCACAATCCCAGGAACGCGGTGTTTTTGAGGTCCCGAAAATCCCGGGATTAGCTTGCATTAATCACGGGATCCCGAAAAATTAGAAATATCGAATTGATAGTAAGAACTTGTTTATGAATTTAAGGTATAATTTTTGTAAAATTACTTAAAAGCTTAAAATTATGCTTTTAAAATTGCAGTCTGGACCCTTAAAAAATGTAAATGTAGATGTACATCAAATTTCGTCAAATCGAAAAACTTATAATTTATCCAACGTGCTGGTAAAAGAACTTCGAATATTTTCTAATGGAGGAGATAGGGGTCAATATCTTCAAACGGCTTATGACTACCTTTTGACAGTTCAGCCTAAAAGTGTTGAAGCCGAAAGATGTTTTTCATCAGCAGGTTTTGTATCTAAAACTTCAGGTCAGGATTTGAAGACTCTCCTTTGCATGCTTTGCTGCTCTTGCGTACACATTTTAAGTGCAATAATAACAACACCGGCACAAAGAAAAGGGGTGTGTGTTTTTAACCAGACCCACCTAAAACATGTGTTTCGACCCGCTGAATCCGAATCTGATGTCCCTTTGAGTAAATTGCGAAAAAATGGTAAAAAATTCGCCATGTGTAATTTCTTCATGGAGAATATAGAATGAACATTTTTAGAAAATATGTTTTTGGAAAATTTAGTTTAATGGTATATACATTGTTATAATTTTAAAAATGTAGTACTTTAAGATTAGGCTTTATTAATAAATAGGTGAGTTGTACAAACAGTTTATCGTAAATTTTAAATAGCTTTATTTCATGGTATGTTTAAATGCTTTTAGTTATTGAATTTTTACTCATATTCATAAAAGTTATGTCTCAATGGGAATCCCGGTATAAGTCCCGGGATCACGGGATTACTTAAAAAATATCCCGAAATCCCGCGTTCACAATGCTCCGCATATTTTGGCATCCCTAGTGCGAACATACTTACCTATGTTTGTAAATACTTATCTACATACATTCGATTCGATAATTATCTTTTAAGCAAAAAATTGTAACTATCCTTGCCTCTCATAAGCCAGTGTGACAATTCTCAAACGAGTTAGCGACAATTTTCGGATCGCTATCGCAAGTTGCTGACGTATGATCTAGATGCTGCAAGGTTGAGATAGCGATACGATATTTTTCGCTAACTCGTTTGAGAATAGCCCCGCAGGTATACGTAACTGGAGTGACCCAAATTTTTCTGGGGAATAACTATCACTCACACACCACCCACACCCGAAACCATCAGCAAGTATCCGAAGATAGTTTATAGAGTGTAAAGATGAAAATGTTATGCAGAATTCATGGAGAATTTTCGTACTGACCCTCCACATTGAGTCTCACCGGTGCTACGTCCATAGGTGAAGTCATTTCGTCTGTGCCGTACTGACATACTCTGCTCCCTAGGCGCAATCATTTAGTAGAGAATACGCGTGTGCAATTACACTAACAACACAGCTTCAGCTCACCTCTATAACCTTAACTTCGATCGTCGAGTGCACTTTAGCGCATGGCGCACAACGTTCGGGCGTTGTCTTAATGCTCCGCACTGAGTATTAACGTAAAAGTGTATTAACTGTCAAACTTTGACAGCGCATACTGATTCTGATTGTGGCGAAGTGAACTTTTAGCAGGTGCAGCAACACTTTGCAGGAGCACCACTTAAGCGGTCTGAGCAAATATCATATGTCGCAATATATTCAATATATGTCCAGTTTTATAAGTTCATATGTACATAGATATGTTATAAGTAAATTCGATGAATCGCACTTGCTGTCGCTTTTTCTACGTTCGCACTTTGTAATTTAATACAATTATGAAATAAAAGTCGTGTCTCGGTTGCATGCAACAAAAACCACTGAGCATAAGAAAATAAGTAGAAAAAGTTGTGTTGCCATTTAGAAATGCTAATGGGTTCAATTAAATGCGTAAGCAAAGGGAATACGCGAATGTCACTTAGCTCAATAGACGCTACTTGTGGCAAAATGGAAGGTAGTGTGAGAACCGTTTATCTCCTGAAAATGTTTCACATTCGACTATTAAAAAACACAAACAATTATTTAAGGAAGACCCTTGGTGTAGTCAAGTAAAACGTAACTTGTTGTACTTAATTCCCTTGCTCTCCTTTGGCAACAGAGAGAGATATTTCCAATTCGAATGCAAAGTTTTATTTATTGACCCAGACCTTAAATATCGACCCGATATATGTAGACTCTTTACCTGACTGTTGTAAATAAATCGTAAATTTTCGAGCCAATCGTAAATTATCTGAACGGCGCTTACCCAAACTGTCAACACCTGTTTGGATGCATGCATGGCGTGGTTGTTGCTGAGCCCTATACTCCAGCGCAGCTGCTGTTGGAACTGTTATCCTTGGCGATTCATATATACTGTCAGTGCGAGTTTGTGTAGCATGAGTTTTAGCTTCTTATATTTTCTTATCCTTATTGACCATTCAACTGCAACAATAAATGAGTTTCTAACTCACTTTTGTTTTCTTCATTCTGGTGGCAATGCAAATATGTTTGTGAAAGATAAATATGAGAAATCGTTGCATTTAACAAAAATATACCAAATAATACTGCAGTATGCTTACAGTGTGTACTTATGTATGTAGGAGTATATGTGCATACAGTTGTATCGAAAATACGGTTTCATTCATAGATTTGTACATACATAAATAAGAGTTGCGTTCCCTAACTCGCAAGAAGTTGCAAGAATTTACAGGAATTTACCAGAAAGCGTTCCCGTACTCAGTTCTCTGGCTTCTTTTGCCTTTTGACAGTTTTACAGGTTTTAACCCAGAAAAGTTGGGGAACGCAACTGTGTACATATGAAGGAAAGATTATGTCATGAAAGATTGTAAAAAAATTTAGCAGTTTACATTTAAAAACGTAAACATGTTTCTATTACTGGTTTAATTTCATCAGATGCACATGTGAAATGGTCAGCAAAAATCAAACATTACGTGCATGGATATTTTTTTTTTTTGTTTTTCATTTGGGAGTCTTCCAATACTAGTAATTGGAAATACCTTACACATGTTTTATTTTCAATTTAATTTATTTTATTTCTTTTAGGAAACATTTTAGAACTACTCTTTGGAAATACCACAAGTAATTTTAATTTTTAAGCAAATAACACAAGATTGGCGCTTACACAATATGTTAGTGTTTGGCCGGGCTTATCCTCCGATTTGTAGCATACGCCTTGATGTTGTCATACAAAGAAAAGGTACCTACAGTCTTACGCCGACTCCGAACGGCGATTGTAATTTTATAAGAAGCAGAAATACACTCGGAGGTTAGTCGGAACATGGGCTTGAACCCCGACCCTGCGGAATGGTAGCGTGCACTGCACATCACAGCGGCCAACCGACTTCAATGCTCACATAAAAATTTAGGAGTACCGTTAATTTCTTCATGACCGAATGATCGAAACTAAAACAAATTAGTATGGGCCAACCCTTGAGGTACCACTTTTCCAATAAAAAAAAGAGTAATCGAAAACGGTTCTCGTCGTTCAAAGTTATCCGGTTACAAGGGTTGCCACTGATGAAACAAATACTTACCACCCACTTGAAAGAAATTTAACAAGTCTGGAAAATATCTTCCAATAACTTTTTTAGTTATTTTAGTGAAAACTATAAGTTTGTTTTATTTTTTTAGTTATTTCAATAAAAATTAAAATTTTTTATTAAGGAACTTTTTTTTAACTAATGATATGATATTTGAGAAAATACATATATAGGAAAATTCTCGGATTCCTTCTATCAAAAGCGAAAGTGATGAAACTAAATGCAAAAGCGCAACTTCTTCATTTGAAAAACTTCAATTGGAGTTATTACAGACAAGCCCATAAAAATCAAAGATTCAGGCTATAGAACATTAGAAAAATTCAAAAAGTTTGTGTCTAAATTTCGCACTTTTTACTCAGAGCATTTAGAACATTTTTGGGTAAGCATTTTTATAGCCCATGGAATTTTAGTATAACCAAAAATGTGCAGCTAAAAGTTGCCGCAGATTTTTGAAACATTTTTAGGGTTGCCAGATTTTTTACGCGGAAAATCAGTACGTTAGAATTTTGCATGCTAAAAAAATCAGTACTTTTCAGTACACTTTAATTCAAAGCGAAATTACGAATGTAAGTAACAGATAATACTTTCAAACGCCAGTGTACTTATTTTTAACAACATTTTGATATATAATTAAAATATAGTTCATAAAAAATAAAAACGTTATTCATTTTAACATGAGTGTACACATCATTGTACACAGGAGCCAATAAATTATTTTATATTTATGACATTTTTGAATAGCAATAATGAGATCATTTCATTTTCAGCGATTAAACAGCCAAAGAATTCTATATATTTAATTTTAAAGTTACTTTTAATTTGAAGCTCAGTTTCAAATATTTTAATTAGAAGCCGGTTTCTCTCTTTGCGCAAGCAACCCTTATACTTAAGATCATCTCAGTTGCTTCGTTTGAGTGTGGTATTGAAAAAAACCCAAATTACATATTTTTTCAAACTTTGAAAAGTACCACTTTTTAAGATCTTCCTCTATATATCCTCATGGAAAGACTAAAAGCCTGATTATGGCAACTTAACTTAACGGAACGTAGAACTTGGGGAATCAAAATGAAACAGATTTCAACGTGGCATTAAGTTACGTTAAGTTCCGGCTGTTCAATTAAAGGCAACACCCACTTAACAGAATTTTTAAGAGAGAGCCTTAAGTTACGTTAAGTTGCCATAATCAGACCATAAGAATTTGCTAAAATGACTGGGTATCTAACTCTATGTCTTGTATGCAAAATTCTTTTACAATGTCAGTAAATTGAGAAAAAAGAATTGTAAAGCTGAATTTACATGAGGCGATTTTTAGGGCGATTCAGCATTGCAAAATCGCTTGCCTCAAAGTAGACAGAAAGTCAACTTTTGCAGGCGATTATCGCCTCCCAAAATATCGCCTCATCTAAAGGCAGCTTAAGTTATAGGCAAGAGCCATTTGAATTTGCTGTCATTAAACAGAAAGACATTTTCGAGATAACTAACAACACTCGACAAAAAACGTCAGCCTTCTTTTTAAATAATTTAAGTTCATCATATTATCGCATTTGGTACGTAAAGACCCAGTGATATGTTGTATTAATTTCTTGGGCATATCAAACATTATTTGAAACATTTCAACTATAATTAAATTATTTTCTTCCTACTTTTTAAAGTGCAGTTTAAGCCAGTTCCAACGGTATGTAAAAACCTTAAGAAAATCATAAAGTATCATGTTTGAATTGAAAATTCAGTGAAAAATCAGGACATTAGCGTACTGATTGAAGAAATTAATAAAATCAGTACAAGAGTTGAAAAATCAGTACTGTTCTGATAAAATCATTACGTCTGGCAACCGTAAACATTTTGCGCCGGTCTTTTGTTTTTTTTTTATTTATTTAAAAATTGCCTGCTCCTTTTTTGTTCTTATTTAAAGAATCATTTAAAATACTTAGGCAGTCAAAATATCCGCAGGATTCCAGTGAAATGAGCACGATATGTTCGCCTTTTGTCGATATGCATACATACAAGTGGCAACCCTGCCGGTAACATACATACAAAAAAATATATATTTCGATGAAGTCAAAAGATCCTGAGGATTCCAATGAAATTAGTTTTGAATAAAGCACTAAGTGTTCGCCTTTTGTCGATATACATACATACAAGTGGCAACCCTGCCGGTAGCATACATACAGAAAAATATATATTCCGATGAATTCATAACCTTCCTACTTTTTTTGAAGTCGTTTAATAAATAGAGTCTTATCGATTATGATGAACTATATTTTATTAATTGCAAAATAATATGTATATATGTATGTACATACCTTAATATAAAACGATTTATTTTGGAACCAACTTTCCGAAAATTGAAGATGGCACAACGCCGAAACCGGTTTGTCTTCAAAGTAAACTTGATAAGGTATGGCAGAAATTAATTAATTAAAACCTTACGATATTTTTGACAGTGTGTGTGCCAATGTTTAGTACTAGAGTGACCGATTTTTTTTGAATTAAATAAAATATCAAGGTTTGGGTATCAAAAAGTACTTTTATGCACCATTGATAATGGAATTTATTACTTAAAATTGCGATATATGTCCATACATACATACATACATATGTAAACTTACATAAGCCTTTACATCTAATAACGTAAGCTACAAAATTCGGAGTACAAAAAAAACGGCGCAACTATCCTCGAAAGTACTTCAGAATTAAAGTTCTCAAAAATGCATTTCATTTGATTGTCCATATTAAGTTGTTTTAGTTAAATTTTGTAGAATCGAATATAAGTGGCAACCTTACCCTACATCTCCATTAGCGATCAGCCATCGCAGGCGATCTGTTAGTTTCATCACAAAGGAAATGCTTAAAGCCCTGTATGCAGCTCTCAAGAAAACGGTGAAGAAAAATTTGCCATTATTTCGTGTGTGTGTCCAAGGAATTTTGGCATTTTTTATACCTCACAACCTGTTGCCTCACTCTTTCCTCAAGAAATAATGGAACGGGCATATATTTCTGTTGCAAACCTGGGTTGCCTTGTGCTCTTTTTTCATAAAAAACTTTAGAAAACCGTAGTAGAAAGCGTAGTAAATTTCTTAAGAACTGCGTACTGCCTTAAGGAAATTTGACTCAAGAAAATTTCTTAGCCATTTCTTGTACGTCATTTTATATGGAGTTTTTGCTTTTCTTGAGAGCTGCATACAGGCTTTAACGAAGCATGGGTATCTTATCGCATAAGATTTACTCCAAGGTGTTTTCACGATATACTGTAACTATGTACATATTCATTAAAATTCACAGCAAAAACAAGCTGTCAAATTTTTCTCCTATATCTCCGGCTAAAATCACCCTCGGTACAAATGTATAGGTATCTTAATATTGGATTCGATCCTAAGTACTTGGTTCGATTACCTAGATCATAAGAATGTTTTTATAAAAAAAATTTAAACATAATATTTTAGTTGAGTGGAGCGAAAAGTGAATTATGTGTTGCACTCGCAGCAGCCAATATGTCTAGTAAAAGCCCGTTTTTTACATTTCTACGTTTGAATATCTCAAGTACCTGAGGTGGTGGAGAAAATCTTATGCCGGCTTCGAAATCAAGGTACCATAGACCTGTAGAAAAGCATACTGCGGTATCAGGATGATTCACCCTGGATTGTCATAATAAAATTAAAGTTTCACAACGTATTGAGAAGTTTTGGCTATTTAGGTTTTTACTGTTTGATTTTAATTATTTTATTGTTTAAATATAGTTAACCCTATAACAAAAACTATATAAATCAAGGTTTCCAATTTTGCCAAATTAAAAAGTCAAAAAAGTTTCAGTAAACTTTTGGTATGCAGCTTTATAACCCTTAAATATAATAAGGTGCAATTGTGAAATTCCTCAATAGTTCCATTGATTTTTGATAACTGGAAGGAGTGTAATTTAATGGTTTTAACACATGCTTGGAATAGAGATAAGCTATTTGATAGATAAATTTAAAGTGATTGTTCTTACTTGCAAACAAATTTTAGCTATGAAAATGGAGCCATTTTAGAATCTATGTAGCATTGTTGCTTTTCATTTTAAATGTTGCACATTTGCTACAATTGTAGCCAACGCTGACTATGTACATACCACCTAGAGATGCCAGATCGAAATAAAAAGATCGATTCATATATATTGTCAAACAATGTATTTTACTTAATTTTTATAAAGAAACAAAACACAGCGATCTGCCCAAATAGCATATCAATATTTTTACCAGTTTTGACTACTTTTCTTTTGTTTTTTTTAAGGTCCAATATTTTTATATAAAACTGTAGCTCTTTATCTAATAAATACCATATAAATCTAAATTTCAGACTTTGTACAAAAATTATAAAAATTCCACAAACTTTTCATCCCAATTCCAAGCATTTTAATATTTATTTCTAGAGTAATTTTTGGTATTCAGTTTTATAGCTTATTAAATTCTAGTATAATAAAGTGCAAGTTCTAAGTTCTAAAAAATTGCGTTGATTTTTGATATTTTTTTGCTGACGGTGTTATGCACTCCTTTCCATATAAGAAATCGAATCGGAAGGACTCGATTAACCGATCTTCGATTTAATCGATTTAAAAACGGTATCTCTAACGCATGCATACATACGTGCAAGCAACCCTGCGGCAAAATTTAGAGACAGTCTAGCAAAGCGCTAGTTCTGCCCTACAATTTTCAGAACTATCTACTGAACTAGTACAAAACGACTGCAGAGCAGGACAGTTGAAACTTCGGTGGGCTAGTTGCGCTGTCCTCAAAGTCTCTCACATTTAGGGCCGTTTTGCCATGTAAGCTGTAATTTTAAAGCTCCCTCCATATTTAGAAAATGGATTAAAATTTATGATTGTGTCTAAAGTAAAGCATTTTATTATCGCTTTTAAATTGGTTTACAACCAAGAAACATACATACGCCAAAAACCGATAATAGAAATGCTTAACTTTAGATATAGCTTTATTTTTTATCCAACCTTTATATATAAAGTGAACCTTAAAGTTAAAGGTTACTTCATAAAACAGCCCTTAGCCTTTGAAAACCGAGAATTAAATGCACAAATTCTCACTTCTGGTACAATACGACAATAGCTCCGCTGGAAGGCAGTTGTGATTTATAGATTTAATAAATTTAAATTGTTGAATGCCGCTTAAAAATTGAAGAGGAAATGATCAAATTTAATATAAATAAAATAAAACAATAAAATGCAAACGGTAAAAAAAGAAAAAACGAAAAAATATAAAAAACTTATTGTCCCAAATCTGTCCAAAATGGAACCAATTCAGAACGAGTTCAAAAGTTCTTCTGAGGGTGCAATTGCTGCTGCGTAAGACATCGCCACCGTCCCTTTTCTAGCTAGTTCGGCGCTAGCTCTGAACCAGTTTGATTTGCTGCAGGGAAGCATACGTGTGTAAATATGTGCATGGAGTGATTGGAGATGTTGATTGAAGTGGAATACACGATTTCTATTTTTCTCACTACTTGTAAGAAACTTGATTTGAAATGATTTCGAAAATAACAAAGTGCGCTTGTTGCAAGAACTAAAAACCCGAAAAGTCGACGCATTTACGAGGAATTTATATTATTTTATTATGTGATGTAAATAAGCTATAATATAAGAACCAATTCAATTTAATATTACTTAACTTGTATACATAAGAACCTACCCCCTATATTAGATTTAATACGAAATATTATTGCCTATTTTTATAGATTTTTTAAAGGTCATTTACAGGTCGCGACCTGTCGATTTAAGTCAGAAAATACGATTTTGTAAATTTATGATTTTTGGAATGACTATTTTAGATTCGATTTCAAAGGTCGAATATGATCTGAGAAGAGGATATATAGGCCTTTAAAATGGTATATGTGACCTGGTCTACGAAAAGGGAGCTTACGTGCGAAAACTAGTTTTCTGTGAAAAAGCTGTTAAAAGTAAGCAACTCGTTTCGTCAGTTTCTCATTATCTCGTTAATTGTTCTCCGCGCCGGACGTCCAGTAAGTGTTGTTGTTGGTCCAGTAAGTGTTGTTGTTGGTCGGAATATTATTATAGTTCATCGTGTATTTTGTATTTGTATTTTGTTCATTACCAATAAATTATATTTTGTCTACATTTTTAATACACTTCTAAGCAAGTTAGGATTTTCTGCTTTTCACCACGTGAAAAAGCATCTCATCTTCCATCCGAATCAACCAAAAAGTGAAAATTGATTTTTTGACACCTAAGCCCCCTTTCCGTAGACCAAGTCACATATAATAATTTTTTAAATTTTGACTGTCGATAATTTCCACAATTTAAAAATATGTAGACCCCTCTAAAATTAAATCTATTTTTAAAAAAACTGATCTTATTTATTGCAATAAATATGTTTAAGAGGGCTGCCATCTGTTATCTTATACACAATGAGATCCTAAAATATGTCAAACGAAAGAGTGTTAAGAAATCAGTAGTTAAGTTAAATGAATTAAATTAATATTATCAATCGAAATGGGCTTGAAAAGGCTTTATTTCTGTTGCCACATGTTCAAAAAATTAAATTCAACAGTTAATTAAGATATGTATCACATTAGCTCTGATCCAGTACTCCATGAACTTGCAGGATTTTACACGAACTTGCAGGAAGTTACAGGAAAAATGTTCCCGTACTCCGAAATCCTCCAAAATCGTGTAAATGAGAGCGACTTTTGGAGAGTTGTGTAGAGAATGAAGTTGCAAGATTTTACCCGAACTTTTTCTTCTGGTAAAATCATGAAAAGTGTCAAGCAATCATGACGTTTTTACAGGAAAAATGGTTTTTTTGTTCCCAAACTTTTTGCTGTTACTCACTTTTTACTCTCACTTCAGAGAGTAATTTTGCTGTTTGACAGTTTTACAGGATTTTTCACGAAAAGTATTGGATCAGAGCTATTGTCAGACGAAGGATATTTAGGAAGGTTTTAGCTTGAAACTACTTTTGAAGACGGTTGCGAATTTAATTAACGGGTATCAAGCGAAATATCGTTGAGAAATCTTTAGTTTACACATTAAGATTTTTTTAATAAGCTTGCCACGTGTTTAAAAGTGTTATTCAAAATGTTTAATAAGTTGGATGAATTGTTAGAAGTCCGGTATCAATCGAAATGGGTTAAAAAAGGCTTTATTTCTGAAATATATTTAGGAAGGTTGCCAACTCAACTAAAATTAAGACAGCACGGTTATTGAAATATGTGTCACAATTTGGGTGTCAGAGAAAATAGATTTGAGAAGGTTAAATATATTTTAAAAAGGGTTGCCAACTTTTTTATCAGTACAGGGTGACTTGAAATTTGATGATATTAAAAACCGGCACTATGCGAGACCTCTCTTCACTTAAAAACGGCTGCACCGATTTATATGAAATAATTGGAATAGTGTGTAGGCTTTAGGGAATCAATTTTGGGCGCTTTGACGCCATGCGGGCTCACTAGTAAAATATTTTATTTTCTACTACCATTTTTCAGTTCATTCACTCGAATTTAGTCTTGCCGTAGTCCTAACCCTGTCCATCAGCCTACTGCCATTTTGATTTATAGCTTTGTGTTCCGTTCGGCGAGTATGCGACGCTCTCTGACGCCGTTTTGTTGTTTTAAATGTGTACTATTTTTATGTTTTTTTCTTTTAGTTGTGTTTACCGCTGATAATGTGATTGGTGGGGGTGTTCTTACTTATTTAGTCGCTATACATAGCAATTGTTTTAACTCTATGCATATGTATGTAGTAGAGGGGGTGTTACTTTTTCATTTCGATTTGCTCATACTTCTTAGCAAATCAAATGAAAATTGGACAACAACTTTATTTATTTCATTTATTTACTTATTTCTTACAGCTTTATTAAGACTGTTTCTTAAAGTCTATGTATGACTTATAGCCTAAACTAAAATATAAAGTAAACGCCATTTATATGGACCGCCAAATATTAGTGAGAGACAATATAGCTCACTTCCAAATCATACGAAAGAAATAATTGCACGATTCGGTTGCGGTATAGTGATCGTTTGTGTGTGTACATCAGGTTAGCCAACTCATATTTGAGTTCTCCACGATTTTTCCAATTTTGCACGAAATTTTATAAAATTCCACTCCTATAGATATGCTTATGTATAACAACAAAATCACTACGTGTTTTTATATACAAACATATTACTATGTTTCACATGCACATATTTCGATGGTCCTCTGAAATAAAGACACAACTCAAAATTTTATATTTTTGAGTTATATAGCCGATTGGTAAATATTCATATTTTTCATTTGTCAGAAAACCGAAACAGGCAAACCTTACTAGTGAACAGCAGAGCTGGGTACTTTATGATTACGATTACATTTTAATTACGATTGCTTAATGTAATCTTAAAATTATATAGCTTTTTCAGATTGAATTACACCTTTTTCAAATTAATATAAACCATTATCAAATTAAGCGAACCCTTTTTCAAAATAAATGAAACCTTTTCAAATTAAATTAAACCTTTTTCAGATTCAAAAAAACTCTATTCAATTTAAGTGATGATGATTTGATGTTACCCGTTGTTGTTTGTTACCGTCAAAGCGCATTGAATAAATAATTGCAGTAAAACAGCTGCTTTGAGTTTTTTCTATTTATTTGGACCTTGGACTGCCAAAGTTTGTTTGTTTCATATTCATATTCACCAAAAAATGGTTTCTATTAACTCCTCCTGATACGCTCCTATGTTAAACCCCATAGAAAAGGCTTTTTCGTAGTTAAATTCCATGCCTGATCATTATTAACTATATAACTGCTGATCGCAACATAGTTACTATAATTGAAGTTAGTATCACACAAATTAGTTAAAATAACTGTGTAACTATGTTATGGACGTGATCATCCAAGTTCCGAAAGCGGCGAATGGACAAGCTCTTCACTCATTTTATAAACTATGACTTAGGGCCGTTTGCATTATGACTGGTTAACACTGTCTCCCAGTTAAACATCATAATCGCCGTTATTGACTTCATGTTATAAGCATGGCATAGATGACGTCGATAACGATGTGTAACTGAGGGTAAGTGTTAGCCCGATATGGTGCAAACGGATCTTAACCTATTTCATCCCAGAGGCCAAAAATTTTGAGATTTTTTAATAAAACGTAGTACATGTTATTTTGGGCACACAAATATCCCAATACTTGAAGCCAAAACGAATGGGTTGCCCACGAATAAACATTTTACAGGAATGTAAACCAAAATACGGTATCATCTGCTCATCAATTGATAAGTGGGTGCTAAAAATTCCAAACTGCTGATACTTTTTATTCATGGGGTCAATCAGTGGACGAACTTTTGCAAATCTATCTTTAACATCAATATTATCGTTGTTCACTACATGAAGAACCGCTTTTATCCTCTGAAAAGCGTTTCTAGCCAACGATTGTTTCACTATAGGAACCCCTAAATCTGGGCATGTGGACCATTAATAAAGAATGTGGGGTACAGCATGCTACCTGGAAAGCATTAGTATACCAACAAAGCGACAAATATCCACTTTGGTAAAATTGCCACCAAATTGTGCTGCTGTCCGTATATGTTTGTATTTTCTATACAATCCAATCATTGTCGAAATAGTGTAAAAACAAGGCGATTTATCCCCTGTAAAATAGATGACATATGAAAATAATTACACGAAACAGAAAACCGTTAACATTTAATGGGTATGTTCCACAATATTTGACACAAGGGGTTGAACTAATTGTTCATCTGGAGGTTCAAATTGTAGACGAAATCATTTGGTTTTCTTCCACTTTGGATCTTCAAGACTGAAGAGAGATCTATATTTTGATATAGCAGTAGCAGTACCAGAAGTACTAACATCGGATTCAGTAGGACAATTTTCATTTGTTCCGCATCAAACAGCGATGCCAACTTCATTTGAAGCATATTGAATCTCTATTTCACCAGCAATTTCCGTAGTAGGTGGTATCTCAGTCTGTAATTCCTCATCGTCCATCATTTTCTCATCACTCATACAATCGACTGCTTCTGGTGGAATGTACACAACATTCGGTTCCTTTGGATTTCAAGATAAATAGTTTCACTTTACTTAATTTTAGTCACTTTTCACAAACAAATACAATACTTTTAAATTCCAAAAAATTCCAGGTTCTGTTACAGCATCTTCGTCATCACTATTTTCATTTAAGATTTTCTGCACTTTCTTCATGGATAAATACCTTTTTGCCTCCATTTTTTTTTTAAATCCCACAAATTTATACGTGTTACTGGCACAAAAATTGAAAAACAACTGAATTGGAACACACCACTTTCAAATCTACTGCACGAAATAGTAGGCGTTGTGTGGATATTCAAAAAATTAAATTTTGCACTGCAAACTTTATTTCAAAACAGAAATTATTTTGCGCTATTACATTAGGTCATTCTCTAACTTTTCCAGTGAGTACTTGCAGCGAGAGCGTACAAGAAAAATAGAGAGTAAAATTGAGAGCAAGAGAAAATTTTCAGAAAAAGTTATTGAACGTAAAACTAGTAAAAACTTGCAACTTAAGCCATTTCGACACTTTCTGATGGTTAAGTTTTGGCGCGAATTTTTTTTTTTATTTGGGAATAGTTCTCATCATCATAAAATTGAAAAAAATATTATGTTTCATCAAATGATCCTCTTAAACAGTTTGTTTACATTTGAATTTGAAACATAACTTTACTTTTTGACTCCTGCAAATTCCTGCTAGTAAAATTTTTACTTACAAGAATTTGCAGCTCTCTCGGGTTGTTACGCTCTCGAATTCGCTCTCTCTTGCAAATATTTTGGGTTATTGAATGCATTTTCAGTAAAAACTTGCAAGTAATGGTAACAATTCGTAACATTTTTTTGATATTGAATGGGCCTATTAACGGTGGTAGTAGTGGATCATCCCAACGTTGCGTTTTCGCCCCCCCCCGTCCCCCCTAACTTTCAAATTTTCCTTATATATATATAAAATAGTACCCTGAAATGCCAGCTTAATAGGGTCGAGCAATTAATTTGGCCTTTTGGCATCGTATTTCAGTCCATATGAAGAAAAAAAATAAGCGTGTCACTATTGCAGTCATTTCAAAATTGGTCCAAATTTTGCTCTATGTTTTGCATGGAAGGAGAAAAGGCTGATTGCAACAAAGAACTTCTTTTTTTTATCAAATTAGTAGAATATAAAGGCCAGACTACAATTTAGCATAATTCATTATGAGAATAATACAGCTTATCTATTTTTTTAAATTTTTTAGTTCTGCTGTTGCGAACGCAACAGTGTTACGAAATGGGTTAATAGATTTCCTGTTCCTTAATTTAATAATGTTGAATACTTAATTTAAGAATATTTCACTTAATTTTAAAAAAAGTTTCATTTAATTTGAATAATGGAATGGAATGGAATTGTGGGTGGCCGGAAAAACCAAAAACAAAATTTTTCCAAGCACTCAAGCAGTATTGCCCATTGCACTTAAGGCCAAGAGACAGGATTTAGAGGAAAGGGATTTATAGGTGGGGGTGGGAATTCCTTGATCCTATGTAAACTTACCAGACTCCTTTATGAATTTTAGCAGTTTGTTGAGGGAAAGAGAATGTACTTCGTCCATTCTCAGTACATACATCCGACCTAAAAATGTACCGTCGGAGTCTGGCGAAGGCCGGACAGCGGCAGAGAACTATCCTCGTCCTCCAAACACGATGTATACAGTGGATCGTTGAGGATGCCTATGGTGACCATATTTTGTCCCCATGATGATCAGTCCTATCAGGGCTCTTAGATCACTCATTCTTTGTCTGAGAAAAAATTTTGCTACCACCTTGTCAGGCCTTTTCAGGAAACACTTGCTTATATTGCAGGTGTCAATAGTACACCAACGGCTCTCATGAGTTTTATTTATGAGGTCCCTGATGCACCCGATCATTCCCGCTATGCTTGGCCCTAAAATGGGCTCCAGTCCAATTGAATGCTGCAGAGAACCGCAGTTCGCCAATTCATCAGCCATCTTCTAACGGAGTTCCGTCTCTACTTACATTCCTGGGCTAACTTTGAAGAGGTGCGAGCGGTTTCCAGAGCCTTCAGAGCAGATTGGCTGTCACTGCAGATCCTGATTTTATATTCGCGCCACCGTTTCGCCAATTATCCAGTCTGCCACTTTCAGTATTGCAAGGACTTCATATTGAAGGACCGTTGCCATTGCACCCAAAGTGGTAAAGCATCTGAAGTTACCGTCCAGATGCCATCCAGCTCCAGTACCGTGTCCAGTCTTTGAGCCGTCGGTATAGAAAGTTTTCACCGGGCTTCTCAGAGAGTGTCCGGATTCTCCATTCTTCCCTAGTAGGAAATCGATCGACGATCTTTCTACCAAAGGAGACTCCAGGTATCAGTTTGTCATTTGGTGCCAAAAACAAAGGATATTGCTCTGACAAACTTCTGAACAAATCTCTGTGCCCGGAGCTCCGATCGTCGTGCCACAGATCAAAGGAGTGCAGTCGACACATCGTTTCCAATGCATTAAAAGCCGGTCCTGACGTTGTACTCATAGCACCCGTAATGCCTATACACACGCTTTGTAGCCTGTTTAACATAGACACCGTGGTTTTGACTGTGGTTCTGCGCCACAATACTAAAGCAGAGTTTGTGACGATTGGCCTGACTAGAGCTATTTATATCCGAAATACGATAGCCATTCTCAGACGACAGAAGTGAATCCATCTTATGATGGTGTCGTCCATCCATGTCTTCAGAGCACATGGAGTCAAAACTAGGGTTGTCAAACGCCCCCTCAATATCAGCAAAGACTCCCATTGCGTACTCACCTGCTTCCAGCCCCACCTCGAACTCTGTTACAAGGTCATGTAGAGCTGATTCACACGACTTTTCGCTTTGGTATGCATGCCGATGAACACTAAGGGGGCTATTCACCAAAACCCTTGATCTAATGTACTTCTCGAGTGTCGGTCCAAACTTTTCGGCATGAAGGATGTCAGGCTGATTTGCCTGAAGCTTTTTGCCAGCGCATAGTCATCCTTTCCTGGCTTAGGAGTGAACACTACCCTGACTTTCCTCCAGAGAGTGGGAACGGGGCCAAAGTCGTCAAAATAGGCTAAAGAAAACCTCACTGACTCCTCAGTCACCACCCGCGATGCTATGTACCTGTTTAGTCTGGTGGCTCTTCCCGTCACGCTGTCCTCCACTATATCTCTGCTTGCCTCAGAAATTATCCTGCTACCCGAAAAATGAGTTCCCAAGAGAATTTTGTATGATTCTAGCAGCGACGTGGTATAAGTTCCTTCAGATTTTCGGAGAGATTCAAGCCTAACCATCAGGTCCTGTTGAAGTTTTGACATGCCACCTTTTGACACACGAATTGCCTCTTATATTCCTTTTGCACGTTATGATATTCGGACCAGTCTTTTTCTTTTCGGGTTTTTAAAGCCATATTCAGAAGTCTCCTGGTCTTTTTGCGAAGTTTGGTGTGTTCAGCGTGTTCCACCATGGGAACGCTTTTCTCTGCCTGCTTCTTCTAAGTGGACATACTTCCTCAAAACAACGAATCAAAGTACTCGCTACCTCGCCGGTCGCCTTTTCAATTTATTTCATGTTTTTGAGTTTAGGGAGATATGGTAGTCTCCTTTCAAGGCGCAACCCAAACTTCTCCCAGTCCGCCTGTCGGGGATTCCGACCTCTTGGCACTTGACAAGTGTCAGTATCTAGCTGAAATTCGATGAATCAATGATCTGATAGAGATTCCTCTCCTAAGACCATCCATCCTTTGATATGATCCGCCATAACTTTATTGGTTAAGGTTAGATCTATCACTTCTTGTGGTGTTTTAATATGAATTCGCCTTGTTTACAACAAACACATCATTTTGACATTAGGAAGTACTGCGGCGAAAATCTAAATTCGCCATCAACACCACCTTGTATAAATTCGCCTTGGCGTAAACCTAGTTGACGGCGAAGAAAGACGCGTAAACATAGATTTATACATAGCCAAGGACTGTCATTTCAGCATTGTTCCCGAAAAAATCTTTGGGGTATGTACATACAGTGAGCTCGCGATTATATGAACTAATTAAAACCAAGACTGTTAATTTTTGCGAGTTTGTTCATATTTATGAAAGGCTCAAGAATTAAAAAAACAAGTTTCATTAATTAAATTAAAAGTTTTATTTAAAACTTTAAAAGAAACTTGTATTCGTTTTGTTTGTTACACAAATAAACAAACCGCATATGCAGGGGAACTTCGGGTATTGTGGTGTAGGTATTTTTTTTTTTGAGATATGTAACAAATGTACGAGCTTTATTGTAACTATTAATTATTATTCGAGAACAGTGAAACTTAAGTTATAAAATATTTTTCAATTAAATACTACATGTATTCAAAAATAACAAAGTTATTGAAAAAAATTTAAAAGAAATCAAAAAATACCTACTTCAAAAATTGGAAAATTGGTAATATGGTATATATAGTTAGGATAATGTGGTATACTGTACCACATTACGATAACGCAGCTGTTATCGCCTATATCATGTTGTCTTGGGTCCACTTTCGGACTTCCCCTATTTTTGGCATCTAGAATAAATGAGGTGTGCAAGTAATTAAAAATTACCTATGGAGGGTAATGCGGTATTATAATACCTTAACCGACCTCTTGTGTACCACAATAACCGATTTTCAAAATGTCCAAACAAACTTATACAAAACATAAACTTTCCATTAGCCGAGACTTGATAAACGAAATACAAAACTTACTTTGCAATATTAAACCTTTATTCTAAATCAGGTTTTTTTAACAAATAAAGTTGATTTCTTGCAGTTAAAAAAACTTTAAAATTTTGGATCACATGTTTGAGGCACATTTAACAATAAGAAAACCGAACATGAAGTTATTCGCTGTAAGCATTTCCGAGCGACACGTATGGACATTTTCAATGCAAATAACTAGGGGGTTCCCCAAATTAACAAGTGCTTGAAATTCGTTAGAAATTTTTCAAAACAATAATGTTCATATTTTGGAGCTTTTGCCTAAAGCTCATATTTTAAAGTAGTCAGTGGTAGCGAAAAAGTGTTCATATTTTGGGATGTTCATATGTTAGGATGTTAATATTATCGCGAGTTCACTGTACTATTACTATAGTTGACCGCGAAAATAAGTTTGCGCGTCTTTCTTCGCTGAAGTTTTTTCTATGCGTCCTTTCTCGCGGTCAACTTTTAGCTCGCACTTTTATTCGTGTCTAGTGACGTTATATTTTCTAATTCGTAATACATAAAAAAGGAAAATAATAAACTATCCAAAAACTGAGATCTGCCACATTTTTATGAAAGCTACTACATTTTTTCCAAGTTCAACCACCCATAATTTCAAGTCCGATCACTGTTTATAATTTATTAAATCAATAAACACATTTCTGGTGTAAGTTAATAATTGCGGTTGTTTACTCATTTCCAGTAAAATCCAGTAAAAGTTTTTACGAATTTTCATGTTTTGGCGTTTTCGTACGCAAAAACTTGCAAAGTAGGGGAAATTGAGAGAGCGAAAAATGACAGTTGAAGTTGCAAGTTTTTACTGGATTTTACTGGATAAATTTTTACTTGTAAGAATTCGCCAGTACGAAAAACAGCTGATCGCATGTTGCTGGATGAAATTTAAACTAATAAGGAAACTGTTTGTGGGGTTTTATTGTTGAAATTCACAAACTAAACCTATTTAAATATAAAATATATCGTTTTATTAGGAAACTCCTGCGAATAAACAACCAATTTATCAGCTGTTCATGAAACTTGCAAATTATTACTGGAATAGCGTTCGCGTACTTTTTTGTAAATTTTGTCTATGAGAGCGAATTCTTAGAAATAAAGTTACTGGAGAGTTGCTGGCAAGTTACTGGATAATTTTTAAACAAACACAACTAATGTTTAAACATTTGGTGAAACGCCGTTGTTTCATTTAGTGGTTGTACATTTTTAATTGAAAGATAATGTTGCTATTTTCATTCGATGCATCGAAAACATCGAAGTTTTTATACGATATATCGATAAGCATCGATGTTAGCCTAATTTCGATGCATCACATCGGAAAAATCTAGGTATTTTTTTACCTACATTCCTAATCTACATATCGTTAATATCAGAGACCCAGAATAATAATTATGTCATGGTGGAGTCTTAAAAAAGTCATCAAAATTTTCGTAAGAATTATAAGAGTCTTTTAATAATAATTATTTGTGTTAAGTCATCGATAAGTATTATTTTAAGACTTATATAATAGAAGTCTTTTCATTATAATTATCATTGAGATAAATATTTTTGTCTCCAAAGACTTTTATTTTGAGATTTATATTATAAAAGTCTTTTGATAATAATTATGAGTGCAAAACATTTTTGTATATAGTCCCGAACGGGTCCCAAACCAAGCCCCTACTGGTCCCTAACTACTCCCCAACAAGACCCGAACTGGCCCCCATCTTATTCTGAAATGCTCCTGAATAAGTCCCGTCTTTTAAGACTTAAAATTCTTTTTCGCGCTCATAATTATTATGAAAAGACTTTTATAATACAAGTAATTTTTAGCAAAAAAAAACCGAATTAAAAAAAATATATATATATCTATATATTTCATGATCCAATGATCGGATCTAAACCAAATTAGTATGGGACCACCTCTGAAACACTACCTTTCCGTTGCAAAAAGAATCGGTTGATGTGGTGCAAAGTTATGCGGTAACATACATAAAAAAAATAAAAAATATATATTCCGACGAACTGATAACCTCCTCCTTTTTTTGGAAGTCGGTTAATAAGTCTTAAAATAAAAGTCTTTGAAGACTTAAAAATATTTATCTCTCTGATAATTTTTATGAAAGGACTTTTATAATATGAGTCCTTGAATAATAATTATAGATGACTCGAATATTTATCTTAATATAATGATTATAGATTGATTTTTATTCTTTTCTCTTTTAATAGTTATGTCTCTGGTTAATATAGTATGGAGAGGGCGTAACTCACATCGTCGCTGAAATACAAAAAGCCTTAACTTACTAAAAATCTAAAATTTACTTTTTGTTTTATTTTGATGCATTTCATTGCATTTTAAGTCCCCACATCATGTTATGCAATAAAAAATTTTAGTCAGTTGCGGCATTTTTCCATTTTTTAATGACGATGTGAGATACACCCTTACTAACGATAGGTAAACATGATTTAATAATTGAATTATTATATATACATACATACATATGAATAAGAATCCATCCCAGCAAAAATTTTGCTTACAAGTAATGCGTAAAATCATCGAGAAACTCATTTTCATCGTTTACAGAACGCATTATTTTAACATGGGCATGTCATTGGTGGTAATCGCTTACTTTCTGTGACCTTATAATGCAATTAATATTTCCTTCTAAAATGAAAATAAATAACCGATTCCAAGTAATTGGTTCTACAATTTCTCGAAGTAATCGTTTACATGATATGACCAAGTAATTGATGTGGTAATTTCTACTTTTTAATCGCTGCAGTAAGGCATTGTAGAAATTAAAAATACATTTTTAAAAATTCACTTTTATTATTTCATTTGCAATAAAGAAATACTAAATTCTGTACTACAAAAATCAACATGATAAACAAAAACAAACTTCAACAAAAATAACTGAAACAATCTGAATTCAACGGGTCAAAAAAAATTACGTAATTAGGGAAGTAAAACTATTAATTTTGTTCTGACAGAGCTTTTTTGTTAACACAAATATTTTTAAACTGTCGATTTTTGACGCGTCTAAGACCTGTCCTTAAAGCGTGAAGAAATGCTTTTTCATTTATTCCGTCCTTCTCAACTGCCCCTGAAAACAAAATATAACAAATGGAACTCAAAATGAATGAATGTAATACGACAAGTACTGGAACTTGGTTTGGAGATATATGAAATCAATCACATACTCATGGAGAAAAATGGGCTCTTTAAAAAGAGGGAATGGCAAAGTACAAACGTACTGCCCAAGGCGATTTCATATAAGGTGGTATCAATTCAACAAATACAACAATTACTTGTATTTTGGTTTTGCTTTTAGCTGGTGATTGTCAAATTTCAGCTATTCTTCTCCGAATGAAAAAGGGCGACAGAAAATACAAACACTCTCACGTTTTCACTCACTCACTAGCAAAATATAAAAATTTGACAATCAAACGCTACACACAGCTGATTAAACAACACCACCTTATATAAATTCGCCTTGGTACTGCCTTTGCCTTATCTTTGAATGTGTACATAGGTATGTTTGTGAGTGAAATCCTGAATGGCTGGAGGGATTTCAACAAAGTTATGTGTGTGTGTTTGAGTGGGTCTCTGGATAGTTTAGTTTGACAATTGAACACGCCAGTTGGCGCTGGAGTTGAGTTATTACTAAAAATCTTTTTTTATGATCCGATTTGGCGAATATTCAAAACATTTACTGGACACGGTTGAGACAGTCCAATTGCAAAAATGAGCGGTGAGGTGATGCTGAGGTCGAGTTATTACTAAAATCGATAAGTGAGAAAAGGTGCCGAGAATGTCAGTCTAAATCACGATTGAGAGAATACAAAGGTTGCGCCGATCTCGGACCGCTATTCCTCTCTTAACGAATTTGACAGAATCGTTGTTTGCATGACGTCACACTGGTGCAACTTGTTTACGTTTTCCTTGCAACATTTTTTCTTCTTCTTCCATTCTTCCTCACGTTTTGGCATTTCTCTCTCGCAATTGCACCAGTGTGACGTCACACAAGTTATTCTCAAAAATCCTCTCCGAACGGCGCAATCCTGTATTCTATCATTCTTGAGTCTAAATCGACCATTGAGTATATCGAACTCTCGTGTGTTACGATTGGCCCAATGGATGTGATTTGCCAATATTATTATGCGTTAAAACTTCATTCCGACACACCAGGGTTAAGTTGTGCAGTGGCAAATCTCAAATCACCACCTGTCGAAATATATTTCTTTAATTGAATTTAATATAGAACCTGATAGAAACATAATTTTTCACTTAAATTGCTTTCGTGAAACTGCTTTTTAAGGTACTTCATCTCAGTCTATGTATGTATATTGTATATCTGTTGAACAAGGATACGCATCCATTTTGAAATCGCCACCAGCTATAAAGTTTCTAGGGCAGATTCAGTATAGATCCGAATCATTGTTGCCGCCATGGAACTTCTTCGTGGACATAACACCTTCGTTAGGTTATTAAAGGCGGCAAACGACCACCAAACCATAATCTTAGCCGATGAATATGCTAATGGAAATCGTAAGCGTGGACTGTTGGAGAAAATGTTGGATCTAAATGGTTAAATTAAAAATCTAATTTTGGGCGGGACGACGTTCGCCGAGTCTGCTAGTTATTTATGAAAATATAGTTTATTCTATAACATAAACCATATAAATCACACTTTATACAAAATTCACACAATTTTCATCACAATTTCATAATTTTTATTCAGAATTTCTAGAAAATATTCGAGTATGTATGTTTTGTAGGTAGCCCGTTCAATTTAAGTAGATAGAACAAAGTGCAAGTTTCAAGTCGCTAGAAATTACCGTTGATTTTTTAGATTTTTTTTTTTGTGGAGGGTGTTGCGCATTTTCTTCCATATAACGTGTGATCTAAATCTATTTTTATATGGAAGAAAATGCGCAACACCCTCCACAGAAAAAAATCTAAAAAATCAACGGTAATTTCTAGCGACTTGAAACTTTCACTTTGTTCTACTAAACTTGAACGGGCTACCTACAAAACATACATACTCGAATCTTTTCTAGAAATTCTGAATAAAAATTTTGATGGAAAGTGTTTGAATTTTATATAAAGTGTGAAACTTTGATTTATATGGTTAATGTTATAGAATGAACATTATTTTCATAAAAAATTAATAAAATATATTAGAACAGGGTGTACACTTGCATTTGACACTGACTGTATGTAATATGAATTTTATTTTACCTTTAAGTAGGGCAATTTCATCTCTCAAATGCTTTTTGTCATTGCGTATTTCAAATCATATGTGTAAGCTTTGGTTTATTGTAAAATCTAAAAATCTCAGTCATTACCTTTTATTTCTTCAATTCCCTTTTGCTGAAGATTCTGTAAGTTTTCATTATTGCTGGATTTTCTTTTCTTAGAAATAATTTTTTCGGCCATAGTTTTTTGTTATTGTATTTTTTTGATGATATGATTTTGAGCTGAACTACAATATTTTATTTTTTTTGGTTTTTGTAGCGATCACTTTGTAGAATATATTTTTGGTACACTTGTAGGCTGGTGTGATGCTTCGGGCAACGAAGGTGGAATAAGTGTTTTATTTGCACCATTAAATAATAGATCACACCAGCCCACAAGTGTACCAAAAATATACAATATTTTATGTTAGTGAAAACTGCGTATACGAAAACTTTTATTTTTAAGAAATCAGTTTCTTTTTATAGTTTATTTAGTTATAAGTTATTCACATTAAAGGCAAGTGTGTACAAGTGGAACAAGAAGTGCACGATTTTTGTAAGGAAGATAGACTAATTTATTGAAAATTTTATCTACCTCAAACATTTCCTCAGCGCCACATAATGCTTCCGGGTTAAGCATTCGCTTACCTTTAAAATGTCCGTCCTCGTAAATTTCAATATTTTTCACGGGAGTATATGTTTCAATTGAGCAGAAGTTGTCAGGAAAAATGGGACTGAAAATAACAGTAGGTGAGCAAAACATTATCACTCCATTTGCACATTTTTTAAACCCTTGAAAGGATTTTTTATATTTCAATGGTGTATTAAAAAACCTATTATGTAGCTGCTGTGGAATATGCTGCAGTTTTTTAATATTTTTTTTAAGGGTTTTATTGTAGTTTTCAAAGTCATAAGCTGTGAAAGTATCAAGACAACCAAAATTTCTAACTGAATCTGCCAAGTGCAATAAGTTATGCACATTGTAAGAGATACTTGTTTCTCCATAGATGTTTGTAAAGTTCTTCACAAAATGTTTTAGCATTTCATTTGCGTTTTCTATATTTGAACGATAGTTTTTTGACAAAGAAGCATCCTATATGCGCACAGTAACAGAAGGAAATGATAAAATATTTCTTCTGACAAAAATTCTTTAAAAACAACCAGACTTGTGTACAAAGCGAACTGTCTAAACTCCACTGCTTTCCATCGAAGCAACTCATCAAAAGACCTTGGCTTTCTTGCAAATTCTTTTGAAATATAAGGTATAAAAGATGTTAGCAAAGCCGACATTTCAATTTTTTTAACAGGTGGAATTTTTATACGTCCTTTTCCATTAAAAAGCAGCACCAAAATTTTTTTCATAATGCCTAGATCTATTAGATGCATTGCATCTAGGGGGAATTGCGTTATCATTTTAATACCTATTTCTTCCAGGCAATGTGCCATATTCATATGTGAAGGCTGATGGAAATTTTAATCACTTATTTTTTCAAAGCTTGAATCAGTACGAAGTGCCCCAACTAGAGGACTGTAGGTTGTAACATTTCTAATTCTAAAGCCGATTTGTTGACATTTACTGCATCCTGCTAATGAAGTGTGACCTTTTATACAACAAATAAATGAACGTGCAGGTGCATCACATATGAAAGATCGTATTTCAAATTTAATTGTCTTACCGTTGCAAATAAAATCATTGCTAATGAGACTTTTAACTTCTGTTACAAAGTCATGTAAATATGAATCAACAATAAAAGGCTTTTGTTTGCCAACATAGCTTCCTATCAAAAAAACGTATTTATTGGGGATAT
Source organism: Rhagoletis pomonella (assembly GCF_013731165.1). Classification (NCBI taxonomy): domain Eukaryota; kingdom Metazoa; phylum Arthropoda; class Insecta; order Diptera; family Tephritidae; genus Rhagoletis; species Rhagoletis pomonella. Next base: position 79,151,561 of record NW_023458558.1, on the reverse strand, counting down.
TTACGAGGCGTCCTAATATTGGCCACAACACAACCGAAGAGCTTTTATATAATGGCAATCCATATATTCCTACATCCAAAATTACCTCACTGATTCTGGCTATTTCCATTTTATCTGCTAATTTATAAAATTGGTTTTCAATGCCTATATGAATATATTGCCCCGGAGAAACGGTACGAATTTTCATAGCCGGATTTCTTTCCAGTAATCCGGACACACTTCTTGGCACACAGATTCCTTGCGATATTAAGATACTCAAAAGTTTCGTACAACATTTTTGGGAAGGAATAAATTCTAAGTACCAATCTTGCAATTCCTTCGTTAATGTTTTTTTATTACTTGCACTAAAATAATTTACTTCACAATAATCGTGCACTTCATTATTTTCTGAGCTCGTTATCTCGAGCGCAGCACTTGTCTCATTATCTTTAAAATATTTTCTCAAACGATCACACTCTTTTTTTATTAATCGTGTTTGATGCCTTTTACTAATAATACTTATTATTTACTATATTTTTTAATGTTACAGTTTTATTATAATTTTTGTTTTAACTTACACCCACCGATTTATTCACGTCCGCGCACTTCACTTCTGCATGCAAGACTGGTGAAATAAATGAAATTGACAAAAAATGCCAAACAAAAAGCAAAAAGAAAACAAAGTCATATACGTTGCAAAAAACAACGGGATAGCTATTCAAATTTTTCGCTTATTTGTTGCATTACAAGTAAACGAAAACAAAAAAAAAAAACAAAAAGAGTAGATGTTGCAAAAAATAACGGGATAACTATTCAAATTTTTCGCTTATTTGTTGCATTACAAGTGGCGTTCAATTCAAAAAACAATGCATTACATATAATCGGTAAAGTAAGCGAATGGGCATTTTCAAGCAATTTGTAATGCATTCTTTAATTAAAAACAAATCGTAGCGGTTACCAAAATGGGCAAAATTTTTGCTGGGATGTACATTCTTATGTATGTATGTATGCATGTACACATTTAAAATAGAACTGTTAAGCCATGGGCTGCACAATGGTTTACTTGCGTTTTTAAATTCATTTTATACAATTCTGAAGCAACTCTGGGGTAGCAACTTAATGGCGCCATGAAGTTCAAGTGTCAATCATGTTTACTGTTGCTGCTGACATCTAGCAGACACGAAATAAAGCTGTTTATTACAGTTCGCCACCAATAAGTCTATTTGTCATTGTTTTCTATAGATGTCGCCCAGAAGTGTATATAGACACGCCTAAATGCATGCTATGGTTTTTTTGAGTCGAGTAAAGTACGTGAATTCGCAGGCGCTACTGGACAACATTTTATCATTTCAAAAGAATGAATAAACTATATACTATATATACATATTTATGTATGTATTTATATATATGCATGCATCCAAACATCTTAAAATGGCTGCGTGAGCTAATTCTCGTTGAAATTGTTTACATGTAACAAAGGCAGTAAAAGCAAGATTGCAATGCGGAATGTGTCCGACCTTATCATTTCGCTTGTGCTTGGCTGGGTTTTCATGTATGTATATATAGTATATATTCTGAAAGTACAGTGCATTCGCGATAACGTAATCTTATTTAAACCAAGGAAGTACTTTGTGTGTGACATTATTTTGAGAACTAACTTTCAGGAGCGTTCCTTATCTCCCAGAAATAGTCAGAAAAAGTCCGAAGTAGTCAGATTTAGTCCAAAAAGCGTTCCTTAACTCGGAAATGACAGCAAAAATGAGAGAGCAACACTCGGTGAGAGTGACTCTCATCAGTCCAAAGTAGTCAGATTTAGTCAGAGGAATTTTTTCTGGCAAAATCCTGAAAAGTGTCAAACCCAACTGAATTTAAATTAACGGAAATTAAAGAATACGCAAAAAGTGAGAATAATCTAAAAAGTAAAAAAGTGAATTGAAATTGGAAGGAGGCAAAAAATAATTGATATAGTAAGTGTTTATTGTGTTTGTGCTTGTGTGAAGGTGTTTTGTACATACATTTACATTCTTATTTGACGTTAGCTTTGTTGTTGCCATTCTTTGGACTAAAAATTTGGTTTTTTGCGTTCCTTTACTTTTCCTGTTATTCTCTTTTAGTGAGCGCATTTTGCTTACGCTCTGACATTTTGACACTTTTCAGATTTTAGTCCAAAAAAATAAGGAATGAACCTTTTATTGCTTTGCATCAAGCTTCTACGTTATTGCCGCTTCACTCGTGCTTTTCATTGAAGTATTTTTTATAAGGACTCGCATTTACTGGCGTAAGCACTCCACGAAAAAGAACAAGAACGACTGACTTAGTTCGGTCACATAAAAGTATAGGGGATTTGTAAAGAAACTGGTTTTTAATATTAAGGAGTTCTCCAAACGCAGAAAAAGTATATTTCTTCATATCTATATATGTATTCCTTATTGTATAGACAAAACAATCAAATTTTCGTCCACGCCTTTTATCTTACACTATGCGACAAAATCAAACTTGTTGCCTCGTCATCGAGTTAGTTTTTAGATGTCAATAATACCGAAGTATAATGTAAAGTAATTTGAGTATTTGTTTGAAAAAATAGTCAATGAAATTCAATAAAACAAAGTTCAAAAATTAATTCATCGTATCAAAAACCCTTATATAAGTATTTTTAAAGAACATTTCTCACTTAACTAACTTATCCTAATTAAACAAAAATTTGTGTGCAAGGATTCAATCAAGGATATCTTCATCATTTGAGATAAACTCGAACAAAGCCATTAATGTAGTATTATTGACACCTTAAATACCGATTTGAGCTGTCGCACAGTGCTTGTTCACGTTACATAGTAGTCAATGTTAAAAAAGAGTGTTCACGTTAAGCGGCGGTCACATGATTGCGAGTGCACTGTATTTAATACATACATACAAACAAAGGAGATTTCGTTCAATCGGTCGTGAAAGCGATCGGTGGCATTTACACTAAATTCGTTTCAGCAAAGGCAAAACATTCAGTTGCATTTGGAAACCTTCACCATAAAATATTTGATAATTTTATTAGTCGGTAAAGCCACACTAATATTACATATGTACTGCCAAGTACATACGATTGCGATGATATTCTGGTGTGTCTTCCTTTCACTTCATTGCACAAGCTTTGAGTTTTATCATCATACAAATGTACATATGTATGTATGTATGTACATATGCATAGGCATACTTTTGTGTACATAAGTATGTACATGTGCATGTCCAAGCTTTTGTATTTGTTTCCGGGTGTCTATTGTTATGATCTATGCTTTCAGCCACTCAATTTCTACACCCACTGTTCTTATAGGGTTTTCACGGAATAATTGAAACGGAAGCCTGTGTTTGGCAGTTCGAAGCCCACTCAGTATACCGACGTTAAGATGTTGATATTGAAGGAGAAGGCGGGTGTGGAAGATTACTGTGTGACTTTTGTTGAAGGCGCGCCGCGCCGGAAATGAAATTATTTCGATGATAACAAAAGACAAAACAAACAATGGCGCAATAGAAGAATATTACACCGTGCGAGACAGCCCCACTGGCAAAGGACATGACATTTAAAATAAGATTGGGGTAATGTCATCGTTGGTTGCGCACCGTAAAAAAGGCAGTTACAGTTGGAGTGGCTTGAAGGGTTGGCAATAATACTGGAAGGAAATTAAACACAGTTCTTAACACCGTCATTTGCAAATTATAACAATATTCAGTTCGAAACTAATATATAATTTCGATGCAAGTACGACTTAAATATTAAACAGTTCTACAAAACTCATTTTCAGAAAGGGGCGAGGGCGGCATTGATATTTCTAGGGTGCACCGTTGAAATGACGACCTGTGTTATCGTTTGCAAATCAATTTTCTGTACTTATTTCCTGTTTGCAATTAATATAGAATTCCCTACATGTATCTATTTCTTTACGTCTAAAAGCCTGTGATGTGTACATACATACATTCATACATATGTATGTACTTATATGTACATGTGTATACAAAAGTTGTTCGTTCATGGCACTGGCGAGTAAAAATTAAATCACCTTGACCGGAAGTCAAAGAAAGCCCTGTCACATCGGGTCAAAGAAATTATCAATCGATTTCAAACGCCTCGTATGTCTTTCAATTTCTGGTGCTGTTTAAATGTAGAAGATTTAATTGCAAGAAAAAAAATCTAACACACTAATCACTACATATTAGGGCTATTCGCAATTCGGTGCATAAGAGCTGACAAATTTATGCAATTGCAGAAATATGCCATGGATTGTGAGCGACCTTTATAAAACTGTCATGGTAAAGCTTTTGCAAAACAATTTTTGTGCAACAGCTTTGGTTTTGTTTATGGATGCAATGCATAGCATTTTTATGCAATGGATTTTCGGTATTGCAAATTTGCCAAGCCATGACAAATGCAAATGCGTGCATTTTGTTTGTGTATTGCAAATAATTTGCAATACAAATTTGCAATGCAATGATGCTAGGCCATTTGCACCGGATCGCGAATAGCCCTATTATAAAACAAAGTCACTTTTTCTGTCCCTATGTCCCCTTAAATGCTTAAATCTTGAAAACTAAGCAACGGATTTTGATGCGGTTTTTTTAATAGATAGATTGGTTGAAGAGGAAGGTTTATGTCATTATAATGTGAAGAAATATATAAAGGGGGCGTGGCAATCGGACAAAATGTGGTAAAAACCCATAAATTTTTTGTTTACACAGCCATAAATCATAAAAGAATCCACCGATTAAAATGAAACTTACTTGAAGTTAAACTTTGAAATATTTACTTTCGTTCTGCATCAAAAAAAATAGTTGATTCAGAAGTTATGCGGGAATCTCACCCCACCTCATTCATGTTGAATTAGATCGTATGGTGAAAGAACTCGGTACGTATGTATGTAAGTACATATGTACGAATCTCTCGCATAATTAAATTTCGGACGTATGTATGTATGTATGTATTTTCAACTCATGTCTTTATTGCCGTACTGAATTCCATTGCATTGAGGGTTTTTA
>NW_023458558.1:79120260-79141566 GCF_013731165.1 Rhagoletis pomonella | reverse complement strand
GATCTAGTTCGTTCTGCATTCCTTTTTCTATAGTTCCGAACCAGTTCTAAATTCGTCACCTTAAGTATAGACTTCTAATAGAAAAAGTGAAATAAAATAGTTTTTTACAAGTATCACATTTCGCTGATTTTAGACTGGTGGGGAACTAGTTACTATCGCTCTCGTTCGTTTTTGGCTATAAAGATCTAATACGGAACTAGAAATTATATTCACTAGTCTGCGGTTTCCCTGCAGGGTTTATGTAGGTACATCGGAAAAAATGTGTACGATTTAATCGGTATGTACGCACGAGTATGCACCGTTATTGTACGAAAATAGAAAAGCTCTTACCTACAGTGGGTTTCGCATCTTTTTGCTTGTTTTTGTAATTAAGAATTTCATCCATTGAAACTTCGCTTCAACAAGCAAAAATTCAATCATCTGTGGAATTTCTATTATTCCCAAAAGAGGTAGAGTGGAAGGGTATTGATGGTAACATTCAATTTCTGTTACTGTGAAATTTGTTACTAAAATAAAATAAAATATTTCGGACGAAAAGTTTAATCAAATCCTGGCTACATTGAACATTAAAAAACTTTTCTTTTAAAAAATTAATTCTATAGTCTGAGCTTGCATTGTTATGTAGAATTTATTTTATTAGATGTTATAAATGCCGTTTCACACGTCTTGGTCGTCGATTAAACGTCAGCCACATTTCCGGCACAAAATGTGTGTAACCGGCAGTGTTGCCTTTTTTCGGGATTTTATGACTAAAAAGGGCGAATGGGATTTTTTGTCGAAAAACGGGATTTTTTTGCATACCATAGCAAGCAAGAAAATTTAGTGATTGATAAATAAGAAAAAACTGCTCTCTGTGGTAAATTAACGCCGTTCATATGAACCCTATCAGCGGAATGTCATTCACTTTAAATGAATTGTAATAGCAAGTGTATGAGTTATACAGAAAGTAATTGGGAAAAATAAAGTAATATAAGTTAGAAAAACGTGTGGGGAACTCGAGAAGTTGTGTTTTTTGAAAACATTGCAAAAATTTCCAATCATTGCTTGTTTTTTTCAAATGTTTTGAGTTTATAGATTCTGAAAAGTATTTTGAGTGATTTTATTCTTTGATAATGCAAATAGTAAAATTTGCGATTGGCAAACGTTTGGGAGGTAGTCGTAAACAAAGAGGCAGTAAATAGTTCAATGGTTACTGACATCAAAACGAAAAAGAGAAATAGATTATGCGGAAAAGCATTAACAGCCAGTTTCACCAAATTATTTAAGTGAAAATTTTCGAATTTTCGGTTTCACCAATCAATTTTAATTTTGATTTAAGTGACCTATGCTCTGCACTTAAATAAAAGTTAAATCAGAACAACCACACTCAGAGGTGTTACACGTTTAATCACCTGATCATTGTGTATATGCTGCTTACTTGTATACCAGCCCCGCTTTTACAACACAGCGTGTCAAAGCTTTCAAAAGCTCTCAGTACAAATGAAAGCGAAAGCTAGTCCTAGTCTGTTTTACAACCACTTTTTACTCACTTAAATAAATAGTTTATTGAAACTGAAAATTATTTAAATGAGAATTAAATACAAAATTAAATTAAAGTTAATTTGCACTTAAATAGTTTGGTGAAACTGGCTGTAAATATGTGTATTCGAATCTAATTTACTTAACAAAAAACCTAATTGTGCGACCAAGGGCGAGTTTTTCAGTGCACGGCTGTGGTTTAAACATAGTTTAAACACCCGAGCTGGCTGGTTTAAACTAAGATTAGCCAATGAAATGTCAGCCATCTGATCAATTTAAACGTGAAAACGAATGAAAAGGCTGTTTGTGTAAAATATGTAGGCATATAATAGCGGGTAAATTTGTATGGGAGATTTTTTCGACTATGCGCTGAAGTATCGGAAAGAATTGCATTTATTTTGTACAAAAACAGAGGGCACAACAGTAAAAATTTCCACATTTTCCATATATGTAATGCTCCTATATTGGCAGTAAGAGCTAGTACCGTCCGAAAACACTACAGTACAGATAAAATATCAATAAACACGTACGAAAGAAAAGGAACACATACGTTTATAAATAAACATGTACACAACACATATACAAAAACGGCACTCAAGTACACAATACATTGACAAAAACGGTACTAGGCTGTCTCGCTTTGATTTCGGAATGCTTACACATTGAAAAGTTAGCTTACTGCCAATATAGAAGTATTACATATATGACATTTTCTCTAAGCCTATTTTCGCAATACGGCAAACTCTTAATTGATTTTAGACCGATGGTTTCTTCGGCAAAGTTGCGTCAAATTACAAGTAGAATCCTCTTATGCTATACGCGCATAGTCAAAAAAAAATTTACCCGCCCTAATGTATATAAATCCTGTGTGTATTGCATATCTATGTACCTTTGGGGTGCTGTTTTTGGCGACTATTGTTTTTTTCACTCCTACCTCGAAATTTTGTGGAAAACACATTAAAAAAAACTCCCTGAAAATTTGAACCCTTATCTAATATTAAAATTAAGTACTCGTCCAAGGCGTGCAAAGATTTCCGATATAAAATACACGTAAACTTTGATTTTTTTTCAACACTCTACAGCTCAGAAGCATTTTATGGTATAATCTTGGTCAATGATGGGTTTTCTTCAGAATTGAATGCTCTACAAAAGTGTCCACTGCGGCGTAATCCTTACTGCCACCTTAACTACTTAATGTTAAAATTAAGGTTTCAAATTTTCAGGGTGATTTTTTTTAGGTGTTCTCCACAAAATTTCGAGGTAGGAGTGAAAAAAAAACAATAGTCGCAAAAATAAGCACCCTAATGTACATGAATACATGTATTTTTCATCCGAAAGCATTTAATGTATAATAGATACATACATCGCGGGATTTTTGTTATATCTTCAGTATAAAACGGAATTTAGGTTGTATTTAGACGGGATTTTATTAACCCAGTTACTGGCAACATTGGTAACCGGGCAGCTGCTTGTGTGAAAGTACGAATAACTACACATACACCTTGTTCCGTCTATTCGGCTCGCGGTTAACCGGAATCCGGAGCAAGTGAAAATTCTCTTAGCTTCCATTCGAAGACAAACACAATGTGGTTGTTCACGCTTACCTGGTTATCAGGTTATCTGCTTAAAAATAATTTTTCTGTAGTGTATTTTATTGTTGTACAACAACGAAATACACTACAGAAAAATTACTTTTAACCATATAACCCGAAAATAAGGCAAGCGTGAACAACCACAATGATAACGCTCTAGCACCCTTAACCTTGCTGTTAGACACCATAAAATCCATAAAGTTTTCATCAAAAGTAATAATTTAATCTGATATTATATCTACTACAGAACGAATACGAATATCTTCCTCAGTTTAAAAGGGAATTTGTAATAGCTCGTAGTCTAAATCTGACTTGAATTGTTAAATTTGCGGCACATTTATTAGCATAACTACCAAAAAAATACTTTTTTGTCCAGAACATAATGTTGTTTTGTAAAAAGCTCACGTGAACTGAACAATTAGAAGTCAGTGTATAGGTCTGTTCATTGGAATACCCCAGTGTAGGAAAAAAGCGTTCGAAGAGGATTCTTCACACTTTTCGTGCACTCATCGAACAGACTTTATATCACCGTTCCAAGGTTACAAAGGAAGCGAGCCAATAATTTGACCAAATGGGCCTAACCCAACATCAGGGTTTCTGATATTTTACTTAAGGCTTTCGAAAAAATTACAGCCCCTTAAATTGTAAAATCAAAACTGGTCATATCAATCTGATGTATTTATCGAAAGTGTTACGCTTAATTCGCATAGATTATTCAAAAAGAACACTGTGCGTCATAGACGGACAATATCAAATTTTAAAAAGTTAATGGAAAAGAATTGCTAATTTAACAATAAAACAGCGCACGCGAGAAACTATTTGTTGCAGTAATTAATATTTTTTAAAAATATATGTGTTTTTTCATATCATCAATGGCCAGCGACGAGAGTTTTCTGATTCTTGCACAATTACAGAAAACAACTTCCATGTTATGGCATATATTTGTATAGAATAACTAATCTTCTCAAAATGTGGGTAACAAACCTACTTTTCTCACCACTGAAAGATAAATAGTGATTGATATAGTTCCTCCTCGAAACGAGAATACCATATCTTCCTAACTCCATTGAAGATGCGACCTGCAAGGTAACGATTAGTTAGTTTGATTAGCGTAGCTGACGGGGTGTACGCGCCGGTCGCGCGGGGTACGCGGGAAAGGGAAATAATGTCAATGCACCAGGGTGGAAAATAAAGTCAATTGACCTTATTTCCGTTGATGTTATTACCTGTCCCCGTACATCAACATTAAGCTGTTGAATTTAATTTAAGCACACATAAAAGAGTTTGCCAGGCTGTGTAAGGTAATAAAGCCTAAGGCTGGATTCTTTCAGAAAATCTCATGTATTTTATACCACATCGCTGCTTGATCCATAGAACACTCTCTTGGAAACTCATTTTCTGTGTAGCAGGTTAATTCCTGACGCAGGCAGAGTTATAGAAATGGATAGCACAACGAGAAGAGCCACCAGACTAATTTGGTACATAGCATCACCGTGGTAAAGTGTAGGGTTTGTCTGGCATTTGGCCACGTTTCAACTCTTCGGTGGAAAGTCAGCGTTATCTTCAATCCCAAACCGAGGAAAGATGACTATGCTCAGGCCAATCAGCCTGATATCCTTCATGCTGGAGAGTCCTGTGGAAAGTCCTGTGAATCAGCTCTGCATTATCGTGGGCAAATATCGAAGTGGGGCTGGAAGCAGGTGAGTAAGAGTCTCTGCTGATATTGAGAGGGCGATTGACATCCCTAACTTTGAGTCTATGTGCACTGTGGTCAGGAGGTATGACGGGGACGAAATGATCATAATGTAGATTCACTTCATGTTATTTAGAAGATTCCTTTAAAGTAGGTAACTGGATAATTGGCAAGAGGTGGTGTTGACACTAGGGATGTTAATTTATTCGATTTTTACGACCCCGGGATTTTCGGGATGTCTTTGGTTCAATCCCGGGATGCCGGGATCAGTCCCGGGATTTAGATATTTATTATTTTTCAACGACTTAACATGAAAAAATTGCATCAATATGGTTTGAGAAGCTCTCCTACTAATAAATAATAAGTAAATGGGTTTGGAATGTACATTTTTATTTAAAGTGAAAATTATTTCATAAGTAACAAAACGAAAGACTGAAATTAAGTTTATATGCATTTAATAATACTTTAGTTTGTACATATCTAATAAAGTAATTTAAGGCATGTCGAAAAAAGCTCGATGCACAAAAAAAAAACATTAAGTCAACAAATTTATTTTCTGGTTGAAAGAAGTTCATAACACTAGTGGCAGAAATAAAGAAGCGCCTTAATTTGACCAGTTTTGTCTATATTCCTTTTGTTTATCCAAAACTTACATTTTGTTATAAAAGTCTACCTCATATTACACACAATTTACTGCATATAAATGGGCATTTCTTTGACATCATGATTTTTTTTAATACTTTATCAAGCCCTAACCGCCAAAATAACGTAAGCGATATTTTTTTTCAAAATTTTCTTATTGATGCAGAAATATTCCTAGAGCATCTACCCTGCAAACCAAAGTTCCCGAAATCTTAAAGAAATCTTTAGGAGTATCTCATTTTTGTAACGATTTTTTTATGAATCTTCAAAGAAAATTATATGAAGTGGTTGACACGAGCTCGTAAAGAAATTTCTGTACGAAAAATAAATAAAAATCTGAAAAACTTCTGCAAAAAATTCTTCACATAGCAGCATTATTTTGATTTCTTTACCGATTTTCTTCCGAAATTTCGTAAAAGAATCGAAGGTTGCACAATTTACTTCATTTTAGAAAATTGGGGAAAAAAATCGGATGAGACCTTTACGAATTCTGTAAAATTTCTCTATAATTCAGAATACTCTGAAAAAATGGTTTGCAGGGTAGATGCATTTCTGCATCAGGGCTCGCTATAATTTCAAAGTTATGGTTAATTCCAAAATTTATTTAAAACAAGTAATAAAGTCTAAGTTCGGAGCCGAAACATTCAATACCCGCCGCAAGTATTAAATATATGGTTTTCACCTTTCCGAAAGCTACATGGTAAGCCGGGGTGTAGCAGTTTTGAGTAAATTAATGTCCTTAAATTTCGAAATATTGAAGTTTCAACATTTCTGGAATTTACCGTTATATGAAAAGCGGCCGTAATTTTAGTCCGATTTCAATAATTTTTAACGTTTTGCTTCTGTGTGGCCAGCACAATAACCATACCGAGTTTGGCACAAATTGGTACAACGGTTACGGAGATACATATATGTGATCATAAGTGGGCGGTGCCACGCCCATTTTCCAAAATTTTATCATAAACGCATTTCTTAATAAAGAATTGTTGCAAGCATCAATTTTGAATAAATTAGCTTTAATAATAACTGATTTATCGAAGATTTCGTATTTGAAATGGGTTACCATAGGGTAGAAAATCAAATTCAAATAATCGCTTCCGCAGATGTTTGCGTTAAATATTTAACACCAAGTCATAAAATCTGTATCGTTCGTTGGATTTTCAAAAAGGGGGTAGGTGTCAAATAAAAGGGCTTGCCCTGTAATTCCTGGGTAAAAACCGTTGGGATTATTATTATTGTTAATATTAGATGTGTAACATGGTTTTCGTTTTGTGCCATATGTAGGAAAATCTAAATCAAATTATTTAATAAGTTAAATAGGTTACTCCAATATGGGTATCAATCGAAATAGTTTTGAATAAACTTTATTTTTTAATTACATTTGGGAGAGTGTCCACCTGTTTGAAAACTCGAATTTAGTTAAAGAAGTGATGTACTTAAAATACTATGCAACAATTTAAATATTTTTGATGTGCTTGAAGAGAGTGGCCACCTGTTTAAAAAGTTAAACTCAAATTACACTGTGCCACAGCCGAAACCAGCCCCGACTTTGTTAACATTTTCTGAATGTATACCCATTAACTAGTAAAACGCTCGATGGATTTGCAAAAGTTACCTCGCATTTTTATTTTATGGCCTACTACAGTTTTCATATCTCGGCCTAAGTAGTTTTCAAAAAAGTCTAAAAAATAGTTAAAATAAATGTCAGAGCGAAATTAAAGGTTGAGACATATATATTAAAGTTTCTTGGGAAATATTTTCATCGAACATTTTAACCCATTAGCTCCCGCCTAAAACAGTAATTTTTGACACTTACTTCAAGAAATCTCGCAAAAAGCACATTTGGCAGATCGTTACTGGATTGATGTATTCTAAAAAATTATTCTCCGGAAAATTTTACTAGGGGTCTTCTCAGGCAAAGGCTTCATGCTACCAACGTGAAAGCCTCTAAAAATTTAAAATAAAAAATCAACTAAGAAACTAATTTTTATAAAAATAATTTTAAAATTGAGTATGGAATAACAGTTCCTTCTTTGCACAGATTTTTTGTTTTTATGCATCAGATCGAAAAACATGTATTTTTTTACTTGAATCCTTAGACAAATGGAGTGCCACACACAGTGAATGCAAATTTAGTCAGAAAGCAGAAAGTTGAAGAGTTGATTTTTTGCAAAAAAGAAGAAATTCGATTTTGGAAAAGTTCGATTTTATCCGAATTTTAGCAACACAAGGTTCGATTTCAAAAATTCGCCATTTTGGAGCTAAAATTCGATTAAAATTTGGATATCGAAGCTTTGAATATCGAATTTACCCATCCCTATTTTGCCCATTTTCAATACCATCCGTCCTACACCCGAAAGAAGTGCACGTACCAAGTTTCGTTAAAATATCTCAATTTTTACTCGAATTATCGTGTACACAGACGGACGGACGGACAGACAGTCACCGCTTAATCGATTTCTCTTATAATTCTGATCATTTATGTATACATTTGTCTATATCTATCGCGATTCGTTTTGCCTGCTACAAACAACCGTTATGTGATCAAAGTTATAATACCCTTGTGCACAAGTGCGCTCGGTTATAAAAATTCAGTGCAATATAAAGCAAAAGTATGAGTACCAAATGAAATAATTTTTTTGGGTTCACAAGGACGAATAGGAACTGAAAATGTCCCTTTAATATGTTTTATTTTTTAAGCTAAGAAAGTTAGTCCTTAAAATATATTTTTTTTCAAAAATAAGAATTGAAAAATTTCAAGGATATTCAAGGATAAAATTATAAAAGGGTATTTTCAATACCTACCCGTCCCTTACGCACCAAAAATTTAATATGTTTTAACTCTACGGAATCTTCTCTTGCATTTGATACCCATACTTGTTTTATAAGTATATTGCACTGAAATTTGTAAAACATTTTTTGAATTACTCATATCTTTCAAATTTGAAAGTTCTTTTAAAAAATCCTGACATTAGAGAGAAAAATGAAGAACGCAATTTTATTATATTTGGCCCTTGGTTTGGCGAATATGTTGATTTTTTTTTTTGTGCAAAATTGCCTGCCGCAAGGTATTATATATATATTGAGCTAACATTTATAAAAAAATGTATAAACAAAAGAAATATAGCCAAAACTGGTCAACATAAAGCGTTTCTATTATTGCCACCAGAGTAAATAAAAAATCCCGAAAATCCCGGGATTCTAGGCAAATAATCAAATAATTCGGTCTACAGTGAGAGGCAAGGTGCTCTAAAGTTCTTGCTCGCACCAGTTCAAAAGAAGTCCAGAAATGTAGGCTCAGGCTGAACTCCGTTGAAAAGTGGAATGAGCTAGAAGTTGTGCGGATGTCAGGAAACTGTGGTTTTCAAGGCAAAGCATTGGCTTATGATTTAACGAGGTGCAATACTGATCAGCGTTGCCGTTTTGGTAATTTGTTGACAAAATTGGTCATTTGTATCTTGTATTTTTATATCAAATTTTGGTTCCTTTTTTCAGTTTGGCAACCTTTTCGTTTCGGTGTTACATGATTGTTAAGTAGAGTAGATCCACATATGTAAGCTAAAACAGGCCCGTTCGGATTCCATATTAGGAAGTGGTTCGTAAGAGTCTTCATAGGGAAAAACATTTATTTTCTGTTTAAAATTGAGAGCAACGAGGTGATTTTCCTGTTATGGAAAGACTATGTAATCCTGAAAGTTTCACAGGGAGTAATGTTGTTCCAGCGTTCGTTGGTTACTAAAATGGTGTGATGCCTAATAAACTGTTTGAACGTGGCTATTGCTATTGTCCAGAAGGTTGCGTGGGTGGTATCTTTCTTTCCCAGCTCGATTTTTGAGAATGAACTTTTGAGAACTGTAGATTTTCCGCTGTTATGGCCACGCCGATATAAAAATTGTAGGTGAATAGATTGCATGAAAAGCGCTGATTTTCCTGAAAAGCTTGGTGCAGAGATTTGACTTTATTATATCTTGGGGATTACTCTGTAATGCAATAGGAAAGAGAAATCCGATGCGATAGGCAATCGCCACTGCGTATTGCATCGCATTGCTCTTTCGTATCTCATTATAGACTAGCCCCTCATATTATGCGATTTCTGATAGCGACCCAGTGTATATATTTTCTATTAAACGATGCCGCATCATCGACAATCAACTGTGTACAACTGGTGTGGAAGATGAGTACAGAACATTTTCTCTGTCACTGTCTGGCCTTTGCCAGACTTGGTACATTTTTGGGTCAGTCGGTTGTATTGAGAATGGAGGAGCTACATTATTTTTCTCTTGACAAACTGCTAGGTTTCACAAAAGAGTTTGCAGAGGAGCGATGAATTCCCACTTCACTTGTATTTCTCTATCCTTTAAATACCCGCTCTGAACCTTAAGTACAAAGTCATCCCCAATTCCATTCTATTCCACTAAATTATATAAAGGACAGCTATGTAGATGGTTATAAAAACAACAGGGTATTCATCTAAACGCGTAAATGCCTCGTAACTGCGTATACCTCGTAAATAAACCGGTTTTTCATACAAAATTAAGTAAGTTTATGAGGTTTACATTGTTACGAGGCATTTACGCGTTTAGAGGAATTGCCCTAATGTTTTGACTTTTATCAAGATAATCTAGTAAATTTCACAGAACTCAGCCATACTACTAATTTTGAAACCCTATATTGATATTAATCGATTTTATCAAGGGCCGAATTGACAGTGCTAACTGAAAAGGGTTAAACCCTGCCTGCCCCCGCAGGTAAACTTTTGTAAAATTTAAATCTTTATGAAGAGCGAAATTTACATTAGTATAGCATGGTGGGCCCCAATTACTTTTAACCCTAAGCTTGTTCCGCCTATGTTTCTGGTAAGTTTCAGAAACAGTTTACATATAAATTTGAAATCGCCTGAAAAACGGCTTACCATTTATTGCTCCTGGAAAACTAGTTGAACAGGCATAATATCAAGTAAATCAACTAGTTTCGAAATGTACAATATCATGCAAGCTCTCAAATAAGAATTTAACACTTAATACGCCGAGGCATTTCCCGCCTGAAATAAGAAATGTGTTTTGGAGGAACAGGGAATGTTACGGGACATATTTACGTACATACATACATACTATATTAATGGACATATAATTTTTAATGAAGTTATTATTTTGATAATTTTAAATTATAGCAAAATATATGTATGTATACATACCAGGTATGTATACAGGAAGGTATGTATACATATACATAGAAAGATTGTTCTTATAATTATATACATACATGTATAATTTTAAGAACAATCTTTCTCCGTGTAGCTGGAGCATAGAAACAGCCACTGGTCAAGTAGATCAGCATATGTGGTACGGCATTGTGTTTTGGACAAAATGATTCTTTTCGTATTTTGAAATATGTCTGCAACATAATATTAATACTGATCTCGAAGTGTGTGAAGCTCAGGGATATTCGCATACAAATACTTACAAATACCGTACATACATTTAAACATTGTATATATGTAAATATTTCACTATTCAACCATCTAACCAATTATGTTATTTTTTCACTTTCTTTTCAGAGTTTCACTTCAAATCGAATCAAAATTTTTTATTAGTATGAGTAGCAGTAGCAGATAAGGCCAAACTTAAAGTGGAAGCATCAAAGGAGTTTTTATTCCCAATCATAAAATTTGCAACTTATTTTTGGAGCTTTTGTTTACTCGTTTCAAAAAAGAAACCGCAACTTTATAAGAACAACAATTGGTGGCGATAAAGAAAACTCAATACAAATAAAGATCAAGTCGTAAAGTATAATCGCAAATCATTTTTATACCTCAAATACCTAAAGCTAAGGGAAAATTGTATATTGTACTTACATAAGTGTTCAGATTTAAGTGAGTCTTTTGAAATTTAACTGCTTTTCAATAAACATTTTTAATAATCACCTTATTTTACAAACAGGTTAGGATCTACGACGGTGTATTAGTTCATTGTTGTGCTTAGAAAATCGTAAAAGAGTAAGAAATTGTATAGCTGAAACTAAGTAGCTCCAAGCATCTGTATAGCCAACAGGAACCCCATAAAAGTGCGGCTAAACTCGCACATCCTTTCCAAAAACCACCCCATCAAGGCGATTACGAAAAGTAACTCTTCAATTGCAAGTAAGCCTGCAAACAACTCTCGCATTCGGCAACCCGCAACCCCTAAGTTACCACAAACACCGCCACCACGTTTACCACAGACACGATAGATTCCTTCAATATGACGATGAGTACAAATAATTGCGAAAGTATGGCGTCATACTTTTCCAACTCCTATATGGGGCCCGAAATGCACCATGGCCACTATCCGGGTAATGGTGTTACCGATCTCGATGCACAACAAATGCATCACTACAGTCAGCATCCAAATAACCAGGGCAATATGCCCTACCCGCGTTTCCCGCCCTACGATCGCATGCCCTACTACAATGGTCAGAGTATGGAACACCAAGGATACTCTCGGCCCGAAAGTCCCTCCAGTCAGGTGGGCATGCCTCAACAGCCCCAAGTGAATGGCAGCCCGCTGCTTCAGCAACAGCAACCACAGCAACAAGTGGCGCAGCAGCAGGTGACGCAACAGCCACAGGCGGCGCCTCAGCATCAACAGCAATCGCAAGTGACGCAACAGGTGACACACCCAGCCCAACAACAACAGCCCGTCGTGTATGCCAGCTGTAAGTTGCAAGCAGCAGTGGGCGGACTGGGCATGGTGCACGAGGGCGGCTCACCGCCCCTGGTGGATCAAATAGGTGCGCATCATATGAACGCGCAGATGACACTGCCACATCACATGGGACACCCACAGGCACAGGTGAGTAGGCGCAGACGTATGTATGTACATAAGTTGCATGTAGTTGCGGAAAGAGGTACAATGTTTAGCCCATATAACGAACGGCTCTTTATCTAATGCTTCATTTATAACTTTACTTTCGTACGGTCAATTATTATTTTTATGTAGAAACGAATAGTTAGGGCAGACATATTTAGCATGCGCATGCGTATGCGTGTGTTTGTCATATGTACATACATACTTATGTACATGTAATAAATTGAATATAGAGAATGACGTACAAATTCTTATGGAAGCACTTACATACCAACCCATGGAAACGTAAGAAACTTGTTCTCGTATATATACACATTTCATATTTTTACTCCTATGTATAAAAGCGCAGTTACCCACGGACGTAAAAACGGAGAACGTGTCAGCTGTCACGATCTATCTCATGGGATCTGCGTGTTAACAAACACTCACCACCGCATGACGGTGACGTTGAAGTTGCTTCTCTCTCTTTTTATCAACAGCAAACTTGATATCCTTCTACGCTACGCTACGTAGGACGTTCGTGGGTAACCGTGCTCTAAATTGTCAAATGCATGCGTACGAATATGTACGTCCTTCTTTATTGCAGTTTTGAAATAAAAAACCTGAAATCACAAATATATTTTACTCAATTGGACTACACAGGCCGACAGAATTGGCTGAATCCCAAAACCAGAATAACCCTTATACTTCAAAATGCCGTTGAGTTTCTTAAAATATCTTTTATTCTGGTCGAAAAATCGTATTCTTAACTTTTCAGTTATGTATACGTATTTGTTATGGCTAAAAAGTATATAAATGTACAAAATTGAAAAGGTGAAAATATGATTCCTCAACGAGAATGAAAGATATTTTAACAAACTCAACGCCAAAGTAAGGGGTATACTTTAAGGTGCCGTCAAAGCGCTTGGGAAGAAACAATTTTTGCTACATAACTTCAAATATAGGGAAAGCAGCTATTTTTGCACTTTTAGGTTTATATATCTTTTAAATCGGAGCCAACAGAGAAATTTTGAGTAGAGAGTCGAATTTAGGGCACCGAAAACCTTCGGAGAAGTATCAACAGGTTTTTGGTTCTGAAACTTTGTCTGGCTGTGTTATTATAAGTAGATATTGTAAGTATAATATGACTTATTCTGCTAGGCGCGTATGTAATATATATGTTTATTTTCACGTCTTCATGGCACGACGCGTCGCACAGTGTTTCGAGGCAGGTGGAAAAAAAATGTTGGGGTTAGAGAGGAAAATGTAAAAATACATAATACATAGAAAATTTCACAGCGTTTGCTCAACCTCCCCCTTCTACCAATGGTACATTTCCAATGAAAAACTGAAATCGATGTCGACTAATCAGTTTAGTTGCGTTTGGCGCTGAACTCATAAAGGCAAGTTTTTTTTCCCACTGTAGTCAATTCTTTAAATGTGATGGATTAATAACGTGAAGGTATTATCATTTATTTGCCAAAGATTACACTGTTTGACAGAAACATAAAAATTTTAAAACACACAAAACAATCATATACCTTGTTTATACGACACATAAAGCGCTTTGACTTAGTTCGCTGTTATTCAAAACGGATTCATAAACTAAATTTCAAAACTCGTTGAAATTGAAAAGTGTATTAACTTTAATTTGTTTTCAAACCGGTTTTTTATTTCTCAAATTAGTTAAAAAAAAAAACAAGTATAAACGCATCAACCGCGCAAATGAATTATTAAAGAAATGCCGTATAAAAATAGCAGATTTTGTGTACTTTTGAATACGGCTTCATCAAGTGCGCTACAAAGACAGAGGTACCTACCTATACATATGTTGAGTCAAATCGTTTTTTTTTGTTAATGCGGTTCGTGAGTAGATATAAACAAGGTAATTATTTGAATTTCGTTGGTATGAGAGATATTTGTCAATTTCTGTGTAGCAAAAAGTTAAGACGCTGAAATGAATTGTAGCTTCCGATTAATAATATTATTTTGGAATACCATTGCATGCCTGCAAAACAATGTTTTTCTATTCAACTTAAAGCAAATCAATTTTCTATGTTTTTCACTATCGCAGTTGGGTTACAATGATGTTGGAGTTCCAGATGTAAATGAGGTAAGAAGGGCTATCAGTGATTCTCAGTCAATGTTGTAGCAAAGTATTGTATACATAATATTCGTATAAAGGTTTTTGGTTTGTTTAATTCAATGGGTTACCATTAAACTTAAGTTGTTTTCCAATTGTTGTGTTCGTGACTAGTATAGAAATGAGTCATGTTTTACTTGTTCATATATGTGTCTGTGATCATGAGCAATAGTCGCTTAAGTAGAAAATCATAGTTATGAGGAAACCTCTATAATATATTTGAAACACATTCTTTAAAAAAAGAGTGCATTGGGGATGCAGTGAAATATTTTTTAAAATCTAGAAATCATTAAATACATAAAAAATTAGAAGTACCGTTAATTTCTTCATGATCCAATAATCGGATTTAGATCCAAATTAGTATGAGAGCCCCTTATCGAAATCGGTTCACGTGGTCCACATGCGGCAACATACATAAAAAAATAATTTTGACGAATTGATAACCTTCTCCTTTTCTGAAGTCGTTTAAAAAATCAAAGTCAGTGCTTATTGCAAAACATTAAATAAATAATAGAAGAAATAACGTATGTATGTCCAGTCAGACGTTTGTTTTACTTGTGTTTTTGTAAAGATAACTGAATATGCCACTGATCGCATTTGCATATTCTCAATCTACTATAATCGCCTGTTTTCACTTCGACTTTATTCAAGCAAATTAAGCTCCAATATCAACTACCGCCATTTTTAAGAAAATAATGGTTATCAAAACATCATTCTAAGGGGTGTTTTCTAGACTACCTATTAAAGATCACCGGTGCTTTGACATATTTGTCGCTCCATCCTTATAATAGGCAATCGATAAAAAGTCGATAAACCAAACCGAGCGTCAATTTTCAGCAGGTAGTCGAGAATACAGCCCTAAGGGTCGGGTTCTCAATATCTGGTCACCACTAATTGCAGGTTAAACATCGTTATCGTCATCTTCGACACCATGAATATAATAGGGTGGAGGAAATGACGATTTAGGGCCGTTGTTCAATGTCTGGTTTTCACTACTTCCCGGTTAAACATCATTATCGACGTTTTCGACATCATGCATATAACATGTGATCGATAAAGCAGTCGTTGTATTTAACCGGACCTTCCATCTACGATTTGTGCTAATCAGCATTGAACAACCGGCCCTTAAGCTATTATGTTTTACATGAACAACTTTTTGCGAAAGTGCGTTATGAAGTTAGGGAGTTTCACCTACATAAATATGTATGTATGTAGGCTTTTTAGGAGAATAAGGTGGTATACATAAGCGATTATTGATTTTAACCACAGGTATTTACACAAACTATGGTCATAAGTAATGCTTTAAAACTTTATTCTAAAGGTTCACCAGAATCATCATCAAATGAGTCTGTACGGCCAACAACAAACAGGCGTTCCGCCTGTTGGCGGTCCACCACAAACAATGATGCACCCAGCGCAAGGACCACCACAGATGCATCAAGGTCATCCCGGACAGCATACACCACCATCGCAAAATCCAAATTCGCAGTCATCAGGGATGCCTTCGCCCTTGTATCCCTGGATGCGCAGTCAATTTGGTAAGTGTCAAGGAAAGTGCCTCAAAAATTCCATGAAGGTATTAAGTGGAATTTTTCTTACTCATTCAAGTAAATATTGTGGGTAAAGTAGTTGAGTAGAATTGAGTAGTGTCAAGGCGAATTCATACAAGGTGGTGTTACCATAACAGGGAGATTTTGGCAGCAGTTCTTCTAAATGTCTAAATGATTGTTTGTTGTACATTTGTTGTGTTTCTCGCTGTCATTGTGCGTATAATTTGTTGTTGTAAATTTTGTTTTTGCTCTACCGGAACCACCTTGTATGAATTCGCTTTGAGTAGTGTTTTCAATTTTGGTGTGCATGCAGCAATTACATAGGTGAATTAGTAGTCTGCCAAGGCGAATTCATATTAGGTGGTGTCGATAGCACAAAAACAAAAAATTAATGCATTTTGTTTTTGATTTTGGTACAAAGAGTCCAATTTCAGCTATTCTTCCAAAGAACATGTGTATGTTCTTTTACTCTTCTCTCAAGGAAGAATATGAAGAAAAAATACAAACACTTTCAATTTCAAATTTACTCACTTTAGCGTTGTAAAATTATGACATTTGTGTATCAAGGTAAATCAAATCATATGTTCTAGTAACACCATCTCATTAGAATTCGCCTTGTAGTTTAATAGCATTATATGTGAAAGATCAGTACAAGGTGCATTTAACACGGTGGTGTTGGGGCGACAGCTGAGTTTTTCGCCGTGGAGGGCATTACGTGAGAATGTTGTGTTTGTTGTAACTCATACCAATGACAGTATGGATATCTGCGTATAATTTGTTAGTGTAATTTTTTACTTATATACGGCCAACACAACCTTGTTAAAAACACCTTGAATCATTAGCTCGTTTCTGTAACAATTCTCTACCAATGAGTAGTAGAGAATGACGTACATTCTCTACCAGTATGGAAATAATCGGTAGAGAATAGTTACATAAACGAGCTACTGATCTGTGTTGTTCCAGTTTTTTTTACTTATGTGGTAAAAAGTGATTTTTTTTTTCAATTTACTGGAAAAATTCAGAAAATAGATGGTTTAATACGAAGTTTTTAAAAGCTGATAAAACCGTTTTCTTGTAGTTGTCGAAGTCTTTTAGTAAATGATCGATGAAAACCGTTTTCTTGTAGTTGTCGAAGTCTTTTAGTAAATGATCGATGATGCCTATCCTGGCATATTGAAGATCTGCAATTCACTTGTCAGTGATATTCAGTAAAATTCTCTCAAAACTCAAATTGGCAGGGATTGAAATTTACTCGGGAGTGAATTGCAGAACCTGCATGATTGTATTTTTGGGATGCAGTTGACTGCGTTTTTTCACTAAAGTGAAAGGTGTCACAAAAGTCCATAGTGAACAGTGTAATATATAGGAAAAAAAATTAACTAATTTTCGGTGAAATTGAGATCCGAAAAATTTTTTAAACGTTATTCTCAGTTTTATAATATATTTCGGAAAAGAAAAAAAGGAAAATTATTGATATCACTTCCCAGTTTACAATCCTAGTGTACCAACGTCCAATATAATGGACGATGAATAACGGTAAAACTAAGAATTTTATAACGTTTTTTTATTGTATTTCAAAAATTAGCGTGTAAACAAACGGTCAGATTTTTAGCTTCAGCGGCTGGTTTTTTGTACTCAAAGGATTAAAGAAAGGGCGATTGCTTTTCTAAAAATGTGGTACATAGATTGTAACCAGGGTTGTGCACTTACACAAATTTTCACATTTTTTACACTTACATTGTGAATTATTGTAAAAAATTGTAAATTGTAAATTACATTGTTCACAATAATTTACAAGTAAAGAATTATTGTAAATAATGTAAATATTTTAAATGCACAACTCTGTCTGAAACACCAAATGTACATTATTTACACCAAAAATATCACCCTGTAAATATTTACATTATTTACAAGTAAAGAATTGTTGTAAATGTTAATATTTTAGAGGCACAACCCTGGTTGTAACTGCGCGGTAATTGAATTATATGTAATGATAGAGAATTTATAACAACTTATAAGTTGTCTGATGTACATACATATGTATGCTAGTTTGCGAACCGGCTGTTTGTTATGGAGTTGCCAGATGATTAAAATTACCTCAATTGATCAGTAGGGGAAAAGTCATAATTCGCAACAAAAAGGTGCATGTCTTTACTATTTCGAATTTATGATAGGGTGCAGGGTGCTCAACATGATTCATAATTTTTACCCAATTCGATATTTTTTCGCATTTCCTAACAGCCGCCAGAGAACTTAGATAGATAGAGAAAGTGGAAACTACTCTGCTGCCTCGATAGTGACCAACAATTTGCCTGCTTAAAATGAAAAAGTGCTTATGCTCTATTGAAAATGCAATAAACCCACCAAAAAAATATTTTTCTGTTAAACCTGTGTGATTCTTTTGCATGCATCATTGGCAACGCTATACAAATGTTTCAATGAGTAACTGGATTTCATTTCGTTCCGCTCCTCTCACGTTTGAGAAAATGTTTAGAAATCAATATATCTCCATTTGAAAATAAAGGAAATTTCCTTATTATAAATGTACGTTTTAGTTTGAGAAGTATTGGTTTGAGAAGTTAATGGTTATTTTAGATGCATTTGACAAGTAACGTTTAAGATTTGAGAAAATGACTGATTCTAAAATGCATCTCAGATTGAGAATTAACAAAAATGTTTATTGGGAAAAATCCGCATTACGACGGATCTCCATAGCATACGTATACGTATAAAATAAAAATAAAATTTTTGCTTTTGTTGTTTTTTTTTGTGGCTGTTTGTAGCATTTAGCATTTTGTGGCTCTTTTGAGCCTCGGCCTTTCCCAGCCCTGGTATAAAACATGCATTGATTCCTTTGGTACATTCGCCTGCTTTTAGGAAAACCTTTTTCTGTAAACATATTTATTAATTTTGCCGAGCTTCTCCTCTAATTATGTTGTCAGTTAGTAAGTATATGTATGTATGTATGTTCATTTACATACATACATATACATACATATATTCTACACACATACATATGTGTAGTTTGATTTTGAAAGATCAACTTGTCTTACATCTCAAGAGTACAACAACAAAAATATCTACCTATCTCAATCTCCAAACGTACAATAGAAACTTAGTAAAAGTGAAAACAGTACGTTTCCTTTAATTGCAAAATTGGCGAAATTTTCCTAGGGTTGAACTCTCACACTGCGCAAAAGAATACTGCAAAGAAGCACAACAGGAGGGCTCAGCAATCATGCAAATTGACAATAGTTGAAGCAGTTAGGCTTTGCTTTAATTTGGCAAAATTGGAGTGGAACGAATTGTGCAAAAATTAAAGAAAAGGAATAGTCATTTTCTGGCATTATAGTACTACTCCTTTTGTGGTGAAACAAAAATGGATAGTAAGGCCAAAGAGATTTCGACACTTTCAATACAAATTGCATGTTTAGACATAAAAGTGAAGGTTACAGTAAAATTAAAGATTTGACGGAAAAGTTTTTTACCTGTCGGATTGGAAATCTCGTTAGGATACTTTATCATGTGAACTCTTGACAAGTAGTTGAAAATGTACTTTACTTTCTTTTTCATTTTCGACTGTACATATTTTGGTTAATAATTATGTATTTTTTTTTTTTTTAAATATCTAGATATGTGATACAAAATACATCTTTTTACAATCATGAAAATCCAAAAATGATTAATTAAAAATTACATTTATACTTAAAAAACCAACTGCATTTTAAAAATACCCCTAAAGAGACTATAAGTAAATCAGAAAAATGATAAAATTCGAAGCTAATGCTAATGCTACGCGGCTTCACTAAGCAAAAAGGAAAAGTAACTTTCTCAGAAAATTAACTATTATTTTTTTTTTGTAGGTAGTACCTAACTTCTATCAAAAGTTCGTCTTGATTTTGTTACACAAATAAATGAACCTATAGTTATATGGAGTCTCCGAACGGCAAATGGATCTTATGAGAACCTTTTTCATGGCAGGTTTACAATCGGGGGTTTGTCACTACCTGCCGAGGGACGACCATCGTTGTTAGAGACATATTAATTTAGTATACCTTTCATGAGCATGAAATGGTATTATAACTTTGGTCCGATGTTTGTAAGTACCAGAATAAAAAGAGATAGACCCATTACAATGTATACTTATATGATCAGAACGTCGAACTGAGTCGATTTAGCGATGTCCGTCTGTCTGTCTGTCTGTCTGTCCGTCTGTTTGTATGCAATCTAGTCTCTCAGTTTTCGAGATATCCTGATGAAATTTGGTAAGTGGGTGTATTTTTATATTGTATTAATCATTTGTTGGAACCGGAAGAATCGGACCACTATAACATATAGCTCCCATACATCTGATTGTTCAGATATGAGACTTTTCGTTATAACTCCTTCATTTATGCAGCTAGGAACATGAAATATTGTAGTACTTGCACCCATTATCAACAGAATACTTACAGTGAAAATTACAAAGATCGGGTCACTATAACCTATAGCTTCCATACAACTAATTGTTCAGATATACGATTTTTCGTTATAACTCACCCATTTACGTAGCTAGGAAAATGAAATTTCGCACGGTTTTCACTCATTATTAACAGAATACTCACAGTGAAAATAAAAAAGATCGGATCTCTATAACCTGTAGCCCCCATACAACTGATTGTTCAGATATGAGGCCTTTTATCATAGCTCCTCCATTTATGCAGCTAGGAACATGAAATTTCGCACCGTTCTCACTCATTACTAACAGAACACTTACAGTGAAAATTACAAAGATCGGGTGACTATAACATATATCTCCCATACAACTGATTGTTCAGATATGAGAATTTTCGTTATAAATTATCCATTTATGCAGCTAGAAACATTAATTTCGCACTATTGTCACTCATTATCAATAGAAAGTTTACAGTAAAATGAACAAAGATCCGGTGGCTATAACCTATTTATTGCCTCCATACCACAGATTGTTCAGATACAAGTTTTTCGATATATCTCCTTTATGTTGGAAGCTAAACCCATTAAGTTGTGTTACCGGTTTACATACCGATCACACAGCAGTGAAAATCACTTAGATTGGTGCTATAAAAGGTATATCTTTCATACCTTTGATTGTTTAGATATAATTTTATATATATATAGCCCCTGCAAAAAAATGCGACTAATCCGGGATGACTCCGGGAGCAATCGCAAAGGAACATGCGACTAATACCACTTTTGATCTCTTTATATGGAATGAACTGTTCGCTTTTGTTCGAGCATGTCCTATGAAGAGACTAATTGTTCACCTTTATACCTGAAAGCGTATAAAAAGCGACTAGTCACTTTAAAAAAAAAAAAAAAAAAA